>NW_021632619.1:0-50703 GCF_004799145.2 Neltuma alba
TCTTTTGTAAAGACTTAACAGTCCAGTAAAGAAAGATCCCATGGCAGGATTCAGAGACAGCGTGCTACCCGAAGGGTATTCAATATCCAAACAGCATGGCTTCAACAGAGAAAACTATACCTTCTGGAAGATAAGGATGAAGATCTTCATCAAGGTGACCGAGTATAGATTATGGGACGTGATCAAGCATGGTAACTACGTTCCTATGAAAACCGTAGATGGACAACAAATACGTAAGAGTCCCAGCGAGTTCGATGAAGAAGACAGAAAATTGGTGACCTTAAACAACAAAGCCATCAACATACTTACTGTGCACTGAGCCAAAGAGAATACTTCTGAGTTTCCAATCTAGAAACTGCGAAAGAAATGTGGGAAGCACTGGAGATAGCTCACGAAGGAACTACTAGTGTAAAATAGAACAGAAATCGACACTCTCACCACAGAATTCGAGCTATTCAGAATGAAAGGATGGAGAAGCGTCCGAGACATGAAAGTTAGATTCTCACATCTCATAAATCACCTCACGGCACTCGGAAAGAAGTATAGTCAGGAGGACCAAGTAAGGAAAATCTTAAGTGGTCTCACAAAGAAGAAGGGAGCTGAAAGTAACAGCCATTGAGGAAACGAAGGGAGAATCAATTGGCTCGGTTGCAGCGCTATTCAGAAGCCTTGCAAAATATGAGAGCAAGCAAAGATATAAAAAGGAGATGAATGAGAAAAACCGTAAAAGCATTGCTCTCAGAACTCAAGAAAGCGAAGATGACAACGAAGAAGACTTGGAAGATGACGAAATGGGTCTTATCATTAGAAGATTCAAAAAATTCTACAAGAACAAGGCCGGAAGGAAGCTTTGGTCAAAACGCAGAATCTCCACATCTCAGAATGAGCCAAAAGAACCAATCATCTGTTTCAAATGCAAAAAGTCAGGACACATCAAAGCAGAGTGTCCCCAGCTGTCCAAGACAAAGGACAAAGAAAAGAAGAAAGGTTCAAAAAGAAGAAAGCCTTTGTCATGTCAATCCGGGGAGACAGTTCTTCAGAAGAAGAAGAAGAAAGTGATGACGAAGAAACCGCCAACATCTGTCTTGTGGCTCAGGAAGATGAAGATTCAGAGACAGATGAGGTAATTACTTATGAACCCTCCTATGATGAATTACAATCTGAATACAATGCATTACATTCAGAATTAGTAAGAATTGTAAAGGAGTTGGTAAGCTCCAAGAAAAGAATAAAATTTCTAGATGAACAGCAAATGAAACAGAAAGACAACACAGCCCCACCTCCAGTATGTACGGAATGTGAACAGAACAAAAAGAAGGCCGAGGATCTTACAAAAACCTTGGAAAAATTCACTAAGGGTAGTGAAATGCTCAAAGTGATTTTGGGAGCTCAACAATGTTCGATGGATAAAACTGGAATAGGATATGATCCTGTTCAAGATAAGACGAAGGGAAAGAAGAAGAGTAATGGCCGATCGTATCTTACCTTCTTTAGAAATACTAATCATTCCTCTAATCCTTTTGCATTATGTTTTTATTGCAACTGTAAAGGTCATACAACCTCTTCTTGTTATCACAAGAAGAAAGGAACTTACAGGACATTAAAATGGGTGCCCAAAGATACTTATGTGCCTAGAACAACTCATACTAACCAAAAAGGACCCAAGAAGGTATGGGTACCTAAAACATGATTGTGTTGTTGCAAGTATGCCTCAAAACATCCAGAACAAACAAATGGTACATCAACAGTGGATGCTCCAGACATATGACGGGTGATACTAAGAAGTTCACATCACTCAAACCAAAAGACGGAGGCAAAGTAAGTTTCGGTGGCAATCAATCTGGAAGAATTGCTGGAATCAGAGAGATAGGAAGTAACAAAGGAATGAAGGTTGAAGACGTATACTAAGTACAAGGTCTGTGTCACAATCTACTCAGTGTCAGTCAGAGTATCGACAAAAACAACTGGGTGATCTCCAATTCAGAAGAATGCTTAGTCATAAGCAAAGATGACTTGCCATTGAAGAAAGAAGAGTTGAATATAAAGTTGAAAGCTCCAAGGGACGGTAACTGTTATACACTCCAAATTGACTCAAAATCTTCTGAAAACTGTTTTAGTAGCAAAAAGGAGGAAAGTTGGGTTTGGCATAAATGTCTTACACATGTTAACATGAATCAACTTTCAAAATTAATAAAAAGGGATCTAGTTATTGGTTTACCAAAAATTCAGTACCAATATGATATTATTTGTGATGCTTGTCAGAAGGGTAAACAAACAAAGTCTTCGTTTAAATCAAAGAAGACACTCTCAACTGAAAGGCCACTCCAAATGCTTCATATGGATTTGGTTGGTCCATCAAGAGTTAAAAGTTTCAGTGGAAATCTATACACTCTTGTGATAGTTGATGACTATTCGAGATTCACTTGGACTTTGTTTCTTTCCTCTAAAGATGAAACGTTTAATGCATTCATTGTTTTTGCCAAGAAGGTCCAAAATGAGAAAGGTATTTCTATTATGTCAATCAGGTCTGATCACGGAGAAGAATTTGAAAACAACGAATTCACAGACGACTGTGACGAGCACGGAATTGATCACAACTTTTTAGCACCAAGAACTCCTCAACAAAACGGTGTTGTTGAACGAAAAAACAGTGCTCACAGAAATGGCAAGGGCAATGCTGAACGAGAAAGAAATTTCACAAGTGTTCTGGGCAGAAGCAATGAGCACGACTTGCTACATCTCCAATAGAGCTTACATCAGAACACTGCTCGGGAAAACACCATATGAGCTATACAAAGAAAGAAAGCCTAACATGGCTCATCGAAAGATCTTCGGGAGTAAGTGCTACATTCACAACAACAACAAAGAGAATCTTGGTAAATTCGATCCTAAAGCTAATGAAGGTTTATTTTTTGGTTACTCTAATCACAGTAAAGCTTATAGGGTTTTCAACAAACGCACTTTCACAATTGAAGAATCAATACATGTTGTGTTTGCTGAAACTGAGCCAATTTTGAAACCTCTAGATGATAATGCAGAGATCGTTCAAAATTTTCAAAAACTAGATTTAAACAAATTTTCAAACAAATTACCTTCAGAAGAATGTTTAGAAAACAAAAATGATTTAAATGAACCTTCTTTACAAGAAAATTTAGAGCAGCCTAAGGCTTAGAGACATAACCGAGACCATCCTCTGGAACAAGTCATTGGTAAAGTCAATGAAGGGGTCAAAACCCAGAGACAAGTGTTCAATGAAGTGCGCTTCTTTGTATTCATCTCGCATATTGAACCTACCAATGTTGATGAGGCCCTATCTGATGAATTCTGGATAGTTACAATGCAGAAAGAGCTTAACTAATTTGAGAGAAATCAAGTTTGGGAATTAGTACCCAGACCTAATGATCATCCGGTCATAGGCACCAAATGGGAATTCAAAAATAAACTCGATGAATCTGCGCAGATCATAAAAAACAAAGCCAGATTAGTAGCTAAAGGCTATAATCAGGAAGAAGGCATTGATTATGAGGAAACTTATGCTCCAGTGGCTAGATTGGAGGCCATATGAGTACTCTTAGCCTTTGCTTGCATAAAAGATTTCAAATTATATCAAATGGATGTTAAAAGTGCATTTTTGAACGGCTATATTTTATAAGAAGTTTTTATCAAACAACTTCCTGGTTTTGAAGACTCCAACTTTCCTAATCACGTTTATAAACTGAAAAAGGCTTTATATGGTTTAAAACAAGCTCCTAGAGCTTGGTATGAACGATTTAGCAATTTCCTGATAGAAAAAGGCTTTAATAGAGGCAAAGTGGATGCTACTCTTTTCATTAAAAGAAGTAGGAAAGATCTTTTGATTGTTCAAATTTATGTAGATGATATTATTTTCAGAGCTACTAATGAAGATCTTTGTCAAGAGTTTGCTAAGCTAATGCAGGGGGAGTTCGAAATGTCGATGATGGGAGAACTGAACTTCTTTCTGGGATTGCAAATCAAGCAGAAGAAAAATGGTATATTTATATCCCAGACAAAGTATCTGAAGGAGTTACTAAAGAAATATGGATTAGAAAATGCCAAAAGTGTAAAAACTCCTATGAGCTCAACCATCTCGCAAGATACAAACGAAAAGGACAAGGACGTGAATTTGACCAGATATAGAGGAATGATTGGTTCATTACTCTATCTCACTGCTAGCAGGCCAGATATTCAATTCAGTGTGGGAATTGCGCAAGATATCAATCAGCCCCCAAAGAATCACATGAATAAACCGTCAAGAGAATTCTCAGATACCTTGTCAGAACTTAGAATTTGGGAATCTAGTATCCAAAGAAGGGAGTAAAATATCTAATGGGATACTCAGATGCAGATCATGGAGGATATAAGACGGACAGAAAGAGCACCAGTGGACAATGCCAATTCTTCAGAGGGTGCCTTTCTCGTAGTCAAGGAAAAAGCAAAATACTGTGGCAATTTCCTCCACAGAATTAGAATATGTTGCCACTGCCAGCTGTTGTGCTCATATTCTATGGTTAAGACAACAATTACAGGATCTAAGAATCAACTTGAGAGAAATTCCAATCCTGTGTGATAACACGAGTACGATAAGCCTGTCTAAGAATCCAATTCATCATGCCTGAACTAAGCATATTGACGTTTGACATCATTTCATTCGGGATCATGTTCAAAAGAAAGATGTAAAAGTAGAATTCATCCCCACCGATTATCAAATAGTAGATATTTTCACGAAGCCTCTAGATCAACAAAAATTCAACTACTTTAGAAGAAAATTGAGAATGGTAAATCTTAATGAGTTGTAAGAAATATCATATTATCTCTAAAATTTGAATCTTTAGATTTAATATTTTGATGATTAAAAGACTGACTTAAGCATCAGAGTGGATAGAAATTTATTTTGCAGGAAGCTATGTTTTGTCGAAGAAAAACAGAGGTAAACAGAGTATGGAATAATCGATCAAGACATTGATAATCATGATGCCATAAAGGGAAAATTTATCGATCAACTGATCGATAAATGTAGCATGTGAGGAGAAAGAAGAAAGTCAAAACGAGGATTATCGATAAGCTGATCGATAAGTTGATTATCGATCAACACAATTGATCAGGGGTGACAAGGATTTGAGACACTTCGTTCAATTTTGGTAAGCATTAATTGATAAGCTAATCGATAACCTGTTAATCGATCAAATGATCGATAAAATAGGCTAGGTACGTGTTTCCTCTATCAACATTTATCGATAACATGTTTGATAATTGCTTGTTCGATAACTTGATCGATAATTGTCTTCAGTGTTCTTCTGTGTTCTTCATATTTATCGAACACTTGATCGATCATCCATTGATCGATAACATGATCAATAATTCTGAAGTTTATAACGTTCAATCTTTGAAAACCCCCCGTCAGTTATCGAACCCTAGCTCGAATAAAAACCGATACCCTGTTTTCATGCAACAGTCTGAAATCACTATTCCATTAAATTTCTGGCCCCGTTCCACTCGAATCAATCTCTGACACTCACTCGACCTCCACCGCACTCGAGAAACACTTGCTGAACCGATTAAATCGTCAGAATCTTTTGGTACCACAAAATGACGAGAGTAAAGCAGCCAAACGTTGAGAGGGAAGAAAGCATTGAGAAACAAACTCAACCCAGCGACACTACTCCCTCGGGTACTAAGAAGAGGTATAGATTGAAAGTGAGGGAAGAATCATCGAAGAAGAGAGGAGTCCTCAAGATAAGAGAGAGTCAGGCCGAAGAGCAACCCACTCCTCAGAGAAAATCTCCTCGATCCAAATCCAAGCTACCAGTGGTCACCGAGGAATCAGAAACAGAGTTGGATGAAGGAGCCTCAGTTCAGAAAGCTGTGGAGACTGCCTTAAGAGTTCCCATCCCCAGATAATCGAGACAGAGAAAATAGATAGCTGGTGAAGGTATGTCATGGCAAATCCCTATCGAAGGTATCCTATCTGATTTTTCTGAGCTATTAATTAGGAACCTTGATAGTGAAGTAAATTTGGCTAAGTTTAAGACAAATTTTGCCAACCGAAAATTCTGTCCAGTGGTTTCTATGGATATTGAGAGTTTGAAGAAAAACAAATAGATTAATCTAGATTTAAGTAACCCACTGCAATACTACTCTAACTGGTTGATTATTGGCGGACAATATTGTCCTGAAGTAGTTAAGCGGTTCTACTGTAATATGGAATCAGTGGAAGAATATGATGAGTAGGACAATTTGATAGATGATTATTTAGGGTCAAACTTAGAGGCCGAACCTTCCACATTACTGGTGCTAAGCTGAATGAGTTGCTGGGAACCCAAGAATCTGTGAGGGGGATATGAATGATATCAAAGCTTACAAGATTTTGATGCAAAGTGATGACTACCCCGGTGAGCTAAACTTTCCACCTAAACAAATGTGTGATTATTATAGAATAATCCACTATATCTACTCGAGGAGCATGATCAATAAATTCGGGAGTTTTTCACATCTGACTCAAGATGATTATTTGCTGCTGGCTAGGATTATCAGTGGGGGTAAGATCAACATTGAGGATTTGATCTATAATGAGATGAAGGATTTTATTCTTAACAAATCCAAGTCTACACCAATCCCCTACCCTCAGTTAGCCACATACATCCTATAGGCAAATAACATTGCCCCTTTTGAGCTGGGAGAACTCAAGACCAAAGTTCCTGCTTTTGGTATCACCTAGCTGAACAAGATGAGGATCTTTGTACCCTTTAGACCCTCACAGAAGATGACTCAGAAGGATAAAGGGAAACAACTAGCTGTCAGCACCTCTAGAACCCAGGATGAGGCCAAATCCACTGCAGCTCCCTCTCATACCCCTGAACCATCATTTATGGAGAGATCAATCAGGGAAATGTTTCAAGCTAAACTTTAAGAGTTTGAGAGGAGAGTTTATGTCACTGCCAGAGACCATGGGAACGTCTCAGATAGAAAATTTGAGGGCATTTCCAAAATTTTGGATCTTCATCGACAAGCACTGATAGTTTTGGAAAAGGAGGTTTCTCAGAGATTCAACTATGTTGACAGAGAAATCTGAGAACTCAAAGGGATGGTGGCCTCTCTCTGTAAGAACTTCTCTGCCCCCAGCACTTCTTTTAGTTTTGAGGATTTACTATCTCACCCACCATCTCCTCCTCACCATGAGCCTGTACCATCTACCTCTCCTATACCCACATCTCCTATTTCTACTTCACCACCTGTACCCCTTACCTCTCCCACTCCTCCTACTACTTTAGCTCTTATCATTGTTCCTCAACTAGTTCCTTCTCTGCATTTTCCACCATTCTCTCCACTTTCTTACCTTCCACCTCTTCCTATTCCACTGCCCATGCCTATTGCTTCTACTCCTTCCCCTTCTTCTTCTGATACTGACAAAAAAGGGGAGAAGGATTCTACAGTTTAGTTCTGCTATTTAAGTCTCTTTTATTCAGTTTCTTGCTTTTACTGTTATGTATTTTGATTTCTAACAGTTGTGTAATTTGCTTACTGATGTGTATTCTGACAGCTCACGTTATCAGTTAAATTGCTTTCCTTTCTATTGCCTTTCTGTCTCACTTTGGTCTGTCAAGAGCCTTTGTTGTTTTGATTTTACTGTTATCTGATGCTACATAGTTAATATTCCTCACATATGTTTTGTCATCATCAAAAAGGGGGAGAATGTTAGGATTAAGGTTTTGATGATAACAAAGTAAGTAATATGTGTTTCAGTATATTGATCGATCATCTGATCGATCAAGGACTTATTGATAAGCTAATATATAATATCTCTATACAATCAAGTAACTTAGCAGAAACTTTGATCGATAACTTGTTAGATAATGTGTTAATCAATCAATTGATCGATCATTGTTAACTTAGTTATGTATAAAAGTCTGGAGTAAATTATCGATCACTTGATCGATAATCAAGATGATCGAACATCAGTTAGATAAAGAGATACAAATATGATAGGCATTTATCGATCACATGATCGATAAACAGATTATCGATGAGAAGACAGATAAATGGTAATGTGCTCTACTCATTCTATGTTTTGCTTTAGCCACCATTGATTGATCACTTTATCGATCGTTGATTTATCGATAACGTGACCGAACATTGCTTCATAACCCTCTCTACATGCAGGTACTTATCCAAGTAGTTTATCGATCACCTGATCAATCAGTAAATTATTGATCACATGATTGATCATCAGTACATCGTTCTTAAATCATGGTTCTTCGATCACCAGATCGATAATCAAATTATCAATAATATGATTGATCACCGCACTTCATGTTTGCCTTATTTTTCACATAACGTGATCGATAAATCAGTTCTTTGACTTTGCAGGATTAAATCTCTATGTCTACTTTATCGATCACTTGATCGATCATTCATTAATCGATCACCTATTCGATTAACCTACATAGTCTGTGTTTTTTACTGAACATATTTTCACTCATCATTTATTGATAAAGTTATCGATCATCTTTTTATCGATAAAGTGTTCGATTATTATTGCTTTAAAATCTGTTCTATAACACTTTATTTATCGATAACCTGATCGATCAACAAGTGTTCAATCATTTGTTTGATCATGGAATGTTTTTCTGTTTAAACTTCAATCAGTTACGATGATTCTCAATTTCAATTATCTACTTCATTCAAGCTTTTCTCAGCCTTCATGCTTATACTAATTATCTTTTTAAAGTGATTCAAAATCAAGAGCGATCTTGATCTTCTTTTTCTCTGCATACCAGTATGATGTCCCTGTTTTCTTTTATCGATCACTTGATCGATAAATCATTAATCCATCACTTGATCGATAAACTTAGTTATCTGTTTCAAAAGCTCTTACTTTGAATAATCGATAACCTGATCGATCAACCAGTAATCGATCAGTACTTTGACCAAGCATGTCTAGTTATTGCTTAGCACATTTAACAACTGAATGATTCTACTTGTAAACTATGAATGTTCATTTTATCATTTGTTCAGTTCTGCTTTAAATCTTACTCTGCAAAGAAAAACTTATTGAGTTAAAGTATTATTGCAGATTACGAAGAAAAACCCAACGACTCTCCAACAGTTATCTAAGTAGCCTGTAACCTACCTTGTTAAAAGCATTAATGGCGAAAACCGTTGCAACTGGGAAAACACGTAACCGGACTCTCAACGGCTAGAAGCTCTTCCGTCTAATGGTTACTAAACTACCTTAACTATAAAAGGCACGAAGAAGCATTAAATGAATAGATTGAATATGTGAGCTACCCCTTGTTGATCATTTACTGTTACATTCAGTACTCTTTTCTTCTATACAATGAGCTTCAGTGATTATCATTTATTCACTCTGTAAGAGAGTTTGTATCTTTTATCATTAATCACGTCTTGTGTGAAACTCAAGAGTGTGGACTCTTGAGTGGGATTGTAACTTTAGGGGTAGTAAGGAGGAGTAATTGAGAGTATCAATTACTGTACTGCGGCACCAAGAGCCCGATCAATCTTGGAAGATAGTGGAATACTTCGAGTGTTCTGAGGACTGGACGTAGGTCAAGTATTTGAGACCGAACCAGTATAAATCCTGTGTCCACTTTCTACGGTGAAATCTCTCCTACTCACAATCTCTATTTCCGTTAGCTTATTGTTTTAAATTCACAAATTTTTATAACTCACCCAATTCACCCTCTCTTGGGTGAGACTGCCACTAACACTACTGTCCATTCAATTCCCAAAGTCAAATCGTCCCATACTGGACATAGGCTTCTCCAGAGATGAGATCCACATTGTGTTTTATGCTACTGGCTTGGCTTTTCATTCCATCTATATTTTGAGCGTAAGACCTTTACCCACAATAAGTCTGGTCGGTTCACTATCGCATAAGCAAGCTTCATAAGAAATACTGAATTCTGCACCTCAATATCTTTAATTTCATAACCTCCACAGTTCTTCTGTTGACAAATGGAGTCCCATTTCTTTAGGTAGACACTCTTCTTCTCCTTTGTATCACCTAGATAAAGTTTCAAATTAACATTTAGAGCTTATTACAAGTTGACGCAAGGATTCGAGCTGTTTGCATGGCATAATATGGTATCATAGAGAGTACTAACTGCATGAGAGTTATACGCCTTGCAAGTAAGAGTGATCAGACTTTCCATCCCAATAACTTCTTTTATACCTTCTCCACAATGTAGTGATAAGTATCCTTCATGATTCTATTATGCAATAGTGGGACCCCTAGGTACTTACCCAAATTATCTATTTTTTAGTAACCCAGCTCCCCAAAAATAGAATGAGCTTCTTGCAGGTTGACATTTCTAGAGAAGTGGATTCTGGTCTTTGTAGCACTCACCCTATGGCCAGATGCAATGCAAAACTTATTCAAGAGTTTACTGACAAGACTAACTTGGGAGTTTTTGGTGGAACAAAATAAGATTAAGTCATCAGCAAAGAAGAGGTGCGATAAGGGTGGTCCATTTTTCCCTAATCGAATTGGTTGCTAATTCCCTTTGTTTACCTCCAGGTGAATGGCCTGAGACAACCTTTCCATGCATAGTACAAAAATGTAAGGTGAGAGAGGGTCACCTTGTCCAATGCCGTATTGTGGAGTAAATTAGTGAGTAGGCTTCCCATTCCACTAAACTTGCATGGAGGAGGAACTAATGCAATTCATAATTAGGTGAACTAATCCATTCAGGAGTTTAGCTTCTAGGAGGGTTTCCTGTATAAAATCCTATCGAGCTAGTCAAAAGCCTTTTCCAAGTCAATCTTGATAGCTATCTAGCCAATCTTTCCATTCTTTCTTCTCATGGAATGTATAACCTCTTGTGCCATAATTATATTGTCGGTGATGTTCCTTGCCTTTATGAAACTAGATTGGTAAGGGAGGGTTAGGTACGGCATCACACTCTTCATTCAATTGGCAATTATTTTGGTAATAATCTTGTAGATTGTGGTGCAGAGACTGATAGACCTAAACTCTTTTAAAGTTTGTGGGTGATTATTGTTCTATTGAACCTTCTGTCAATAGCCCCCCTTCAAAGATAGCTTTGATCTCTTTAAAGATCAACTCTCCCACTGTTTCCAATTGGGACTGAAAGAAAAAAGCATGCATCCAATCAGCCCTCGAAGATTTGAGTAGGTGCATGTCAAATAGAGCATGTTTAGTTTCTTTCTTAGTAACTGGGAGTTCAAGATAGGTAACCAACGAGTCTACAAGATTAGGGAACAAATTTGTGCATTCGTATCTTATATGGTGGCTTTGCTCTAAAGAGTACAGATTGCAAAAGTAGTCCCCAGCTAGACGCTTAAGTTAGTCTTGGTTTGCTTCCCATATGCCTTCGTCATTTTTAGGAGGACTTGGTTCTTCCTTTGTCGAATCACTACCCTCATATGGTAGCAGTGAGTGTTGCGATCCCCACTCTTAATCCACTCACTTCGAGATTTTTGAGCCCACATCACCTCTCCCCTTAAACAGATGCTCTCATATTCCATGAGCAGGGAGTACTCTAGCTCGAGAAGACTTGTTGAACAGGGGCTGGATTCTAGGGCTTTTTGCACCCCTACTAGTCGACTTCACAATCTTCTCTTTTCGCACCTTCCCAAAAACGTCAATGTTCCACTGTTAAGCTTGCTCAGTGAAGAATTCAATGTTCTCTACAAGCCCATAATTAGTATCCCATTTGTTTGCAACTAAGCTATTAAAATCCGGGTGCAAGGCCCAGGACGCAAGAAACTAAAAGGGACCTGGTTCTCCTTTGCTTCCACCACCTTGCTTGATGAGGATGGGCTATGCATGTTGATCTTTTATTTGTCTTTCTCTACATGCACCACTTGGAAGTTAAATATCACATAGGATACCTCTTGTCATGCCTCATATTCTTTTTGAGCCTATTTTCTGGTGGGCTTCTCCTTCTTCACCATTGTCATGTAAAAGTTCAGAATTGCCTCCTACTACTATTCTCTCCCTCCTTAGAAAGAGTTGTCCTCGACTCTTTAGCATCTTTAAGGGATATCCAAGACCTATTTCTCATATCAATTATTTGTTGTTACACCTACAAAAGTGAAACAACCTTACTAGAGAAAGGGTAATTAAAGCTCTCATCATTTTCACTCACAATCAAGTCATCCTTAATTATATTCTACTCAATCTCACTTTCTTCTTCTTTTTCACTTTTCCCTTTGAAAAATATCTACATTCTCAATTTCTCCTCTTTTCTCTTTTTCTTTCTTTTTTTTTTTGTCCTACTACGCTCAATTTTTCTTTAAACTTACATTCTCTAAAAATTCTGATTTCATCTTTATATGCTTCTTTAAGCTAAGAGGAGACAAGGCAACTTTTGTTGTTAAGAAGAAAGGAATAATAATTTTTGGAATAATCATCTCCAACTTCATCACAAGTGTGCCTTCGCACGACATCACAAAGTAATTCATTTTCATACTTTCCAATAGGTAAAAGAAAAATAAAGGAACTTGCTTAGTCTTTAATCCCCTAATTTCTAGTCATTCTATTAAGGCTAGGTTAGGAAAAAAGTGGATGTAAAATGGCTACCATTTCATTTGTTTTTGAAAAAATTAATCTTTTGACCTCTATAATTTGACCCAATTGTAACTCCATTTTTAAAATTTAACTTAGTGTAGCTCAGTCCTTTAAGTTTTAACTTGGTATAACTCGGTCCTTATAGTTTAACCATTTAAAACATTATTTCCTATATTTTTAAAAATAAAATTATATACTTTATGAAATCTAGGAACTAAAGTTTTAAAAGGTTAAAACTATAGGAACTTAATTATAATAAATTGAATTTTATAGACCAAGTTACAATCAAGTCAAAATTATAGGAACTAAGTTGTAATGAGTTAAAGTGTAAGACTATCTTGCATTTGAGTTACAAATGTAAGAACAAGATGGACATTTGTGTGTGTGTGTGTGTGTGTTTTTTTTTGGGAAGTAGAAAGGTATTTCGTTAATCAAAATATGTACAGACGAAGGCAGAAATGTAAGTACAAAAAAGGAAATTAACTGCAAGACAGCAACAAGAAACCTCCTAGCTTCTATAATGTCATTTGCAAAAGAGATGCTCTCATTGGTTAAGCGGGAGCTACGGGTCCGTTCCTCGTTGAAAATTAAGCTGTTGCGCGCACTCCATAACTTCCAATATAGCACTCCAAAAGTGACACACCACAAGGGATTGTTCTTCCTACCTCCCAAATTCTCCTTAAACCAATCCGCCAAACTCACAGCATGAAAGCGCGTCAGGTGCGTGTTAGGAAAAATTAAGCTCCAGCAATCCATAGCCAATCTGCAGAGTCCCAGGACATGGCCGACATCCTACCATCCAGATCCACAGATTCCACAGACGGACATTTGTATTTGCCATTGATGAAGAATTATGAGTAAAAATACTCTGAACGAGAAGGAAGCGACGCCATCGCTGACAGTGGATATAGTTTTCGATCAACTAACAAGGTTGGATAAGCCGAGGGGGAAAGGGCATGAGGACGCTACGGAGGAGGAAGGTGGTGATATGTAAATGGGAGAGAGTTTGGGAAGCATATCGTATTGTAGTAAGCTAATGAATTTGGAAAACTAGAGGCTTGGTGGCAATGAGAGGGCATGAAATTTTAATCAATGAGGGTGATTATTGGATTATAAAAAGGGGTGCCATCCTAACAATTGATTTCTCGAGTAGTGTTCAGGCACTATTGGTGAAAGAGTTGGAGAAGACACACATGGTTAAATTGTTAGGGAAAAGTACAAGACACAGGGACCTGCTATTGAAGATAATGATGACCTTGTGGCAGTCAAAAGGTTCCTACCAACGGGTGGATATGGGAGGAGAATTTTTTAAGAAAATTGTACTACGGTCTCAAAAAACAAAAAATATAGCAAAGAAGTCCCATATGAGTTACAAATTAATTAGAAGTCTGATGGGATTTGATCAGATATTCCTATTCTATAGGTCATTGGCCAAAGAGTCTTCTGATATGTTTTAAACCATTATGTTAGTATTCATCTTTTGACGATGAAAACTAAAAATAAGTATTGTATTACCAGATTAACTGTTAATAACCATTAATAAGAAAATACAGATCCTAAGCACATGACTCAAGCCTACAATTTAAGTCGTATACTTCATATAAATTATATGATGTGAGAGTCAAGTATTATGTGCTTATTTAACTAATGATAGCTTCCAATTCTTATAAATTGTTAAGTTGATACTCAACTCTTGGCTAAACAAATTTGAGTCATCAACTCAAGTCAAGCATTACTAAGGGCCAACTCACATGCCTCACATCGAGATCAAATTAGAAGTTACATACTTGACTATATTTCAGAAATTAAGTGCCTCAAATCATCTACTCCACTTCATGAAATTATAATGATCCATATCTTTCATGTGCTTAGTCTCTTGTTTAGAACAGAAATTCAAATCTTAACTAGAAGTTTGTTTTGACTTTTGTATTCCATTCTCAAGATTTTATCTAAGTGAAGTCAATTGAAAGCTAAGCCTCAAATACATGCTTCTCTATTCATATCATTCATTCAAGGCATAACATGAAGTCTTGTGTTTATCCTCATTACCCTATTTGCAAGCTCAAGTTGGTGCTTAAGTACTCACAAATCATACGATTACTTTGAGTTATGACTTAAGGTCATGTATTTACCTTTACTATATACTATTTGTCACACATCCTTACAGATTGTTCGCTTTGTTATTAAAACCATTTACAATACTGTTTACCGGGGGGGAAAAAACATTCAGAATACTATAGAGGTAGAAAAGAAAGAAACCAATATGGAAAGGCTACCATAATAGAAGAGGAATAAATTATTGTTTCAAAAAGGTTAGCCACGGTAAAAAAAAAAAAAAGAATAAAACCTGTAGATGACACGTTACCCTGCCTGTAAACACATTCCTCATAACAAACTGGTCATGCTTAAACACTAACATTAACAAATACAATGGGACTTAGGGCACAATTATCACACGAGGATGTATTACCCTACGCACAAGCCCACTAGAATCAACGTCCGATAAGCCATCACAACACAAGAGCTTTTGAATCAAAACATAATTGTATTAACAGAAAGCCAACAACGTCGCTCCAACCACATGAAAGAATTCCAATGACGTCCATCCAAGTAACAGAACTGTCCCAGTTGCAGTATAATTCAAAAGGAGAAATAATTCAAGTTCCAAATACAATAATCATATCAAAATACCCAACGGTCTGAAAATAGACATATACACCTCATTAAAAAAAAAAAAATCCTACTAGTTACAACGAGGCATACAAGTCAAGTCCGATGCCTAAACTTAGAGCAAGAGAAGAACCAAACTGAGGTGATGGAGAGTTTGCTCAAAATATAGATGTTGATGATCTAAAAATAGGAGGTGGTGCTGCTGACGTCGAAGTACCAAAGGCTGATTAACTGAAGGCAGGAGTAGATGAAGTCCCAAAGCCAGTGGTAAAAGCTGAAGTCATTATTGCCAATGGATTAGAAGGGGTTAAAGTAGAGAAAGCATTAGCAGCCCATTGACCAAAAGCTGGAGAAGGAGCAAATGTGTTTATCTGGGGGGTGGTTGAATTAAAGCCAACCAAGCCAGTGGACTGAGCAAAACTTAGTGGCCCACCTAAATTTGTATAGAATATCATAAAATAATCAAGTTCATTAGTGCAATGAAAAGCAGCAAAATTAAAACTTATAAACAATTAATTAACAATGACAATCACCTTTATCTCCAATTTGATAGTCCTCCCATTTTAGCTCCTCATGGCTTTTATCTTTGTAGATAGGCATGGCTGATATGGACTCCAATTTAGCAGATCGTCCAGAGGTATCAACATCTACTTCAGCTGTTGGTGTATAACTAACAACTCTACTCCCACCCTTCTGACGCCCGAAACAAGAATGCCCAACACCAGTACCTCCAGAAGCTAATGAAGTGGTTTGAGATCCTGAAAGAGTAAATATGCAAAAGGTGACTTTCCATTGTAGCACAAGACATAAAAAAGGCATCAAGATTTCAACACATAAGATACAAAAAAATATGAAAAAAACAATAAAAGCCTTTTGTAACTTAAAAATATATATCATGTCAGAATTCAATTATGCATAAATCTAAATTCTTAACTCACCAAATAGAGATCTCTGTCCTCGAAAAGTTGAAAAGAGGTCGAAAAATACCAATATGCATCTCATACACAAAAATCCTATTAGTGACAACGAGGCATACAAGGTAAGTCCAATGCATATACCCAGAACAATAGAAGAACTAAAGAGAGGTGATGGAGAGTTAGCACCAAATGTAGATGTCGAAGTACTTCCAAAAGCTGATGAAGTCATCTGAGATCCTGAATGAGAAAATATGCAAAGGTGACTTGTAATTGTAACACAAGACATAAAGAAGGCATCAGAGTTTCAAGACATGAGATGCAAAAGGTATTTGAAAAAAAAAAAAAAGCCGCTTGTAAATTAAATGCACAAACACACACACACCATCTATGTCAGTATTCAATTATTCATGATTTCAGATTCTAAACTCACAAAATGGAGAACTCTGTCTTCCAAAAGATGAATTAAAGCAGACCAAGCTAATAGATTGAGCAGAACAGAGTAGCCCATCTCAATTTGTATTGAGTATTATAGAAATATCAAGTTCATTATGCCATAAAAACCACCAAAACTTAAAAAAAAAAAAGAATACACACTATTAATTGATGAATAATAATGGCAATCACCTTTATCTCCAATTTGATACTCCTCCCATCTTAGCTCCTCATGGCTTTTATCTTTGTAAATAGGCATAGCTGATATGGACTCCAATTTAGAGGTACCACCATCTTCTTCAGTCATTGGTGCATAATAAATGACTCTACTCCCACCCCGATGACCCCCCGAACCAGAGTTCTCAATACCAGTGCTTCCAAAAGCTGATGAAGTTGTCTGAGATCCTGAATGAGAAAAAATGCATAGGTGACTTTCAATTGTAGCACAAGACATAAAATTGGCATAAAAAATTCAACACATAAGATACGAAAAGATATAAAAAAATTAAAAGTCCCTTTTTGACTTAAAATATATATAAATGTCAAAATTAAATTATTCATAATTCCAAATTCTAAACTCACCAAATGGATAACTTTGTCCTGCAACAGATGAAAAAGTGCTCCCAAATGGACTGCTACCAAATGCTGAAGTAGACTTACCAATAGTGGATCCAAAACTAAAGGAAGGAGTACTAGAAGCACCAAATGCAGGAGTGGATGAAGTCCCAAATACTGGAATAGCTGAACAATGAAATAAAGGGGTACTTGACGCATCAAATCCTTCACCAGCTCCAAATGCAGGAGAGCTTACACCAACCGCATTCCATGTGTGGCCAAAAGTTGGACTTGAGGTTGAACCAAATGCAGGGGCGCTAGTTGCCCCAAATGTTGGGGCGCTTGTAGAACCAAAGGCAGCAGTGCTTGCAGAACCAAAGACGGGGGTGCTCGTAGAGCCAAGTGTTGGCTGAGATGACGCACCAAAATGTGTCGAAGAATCGAATATGCTGCTCCCAAATGCCGTTTGTGATGGTTGTCCAGCACCTCCAAAAGGACTCATTCGAGCATAAGCTGCAAACTCTCCAAAAGCAGGTTTTTGGCCAAAGGTAGACAACCCTAAAGAGCAGGAGAATTTCATCAGCATTAATTGTAAGACGTTGAGATTATACTGACAAGCCTGAATTTTTCTAACAAGACCTCATAAAACAATATAAAAGTCAGATGGTTCAAAGTAAAGCTTAGCAGATTCTAGAACATTAGTCAAAATTAAAATATCAAAGGAGGTGGGAAAACAGGACAAAGGGTACTGATGGCTGTCCGTATAAGAAGTAAAGTCAAGGAAGCCATAACAAAAAAAGGAATGGTAAAAAATTTGATGTAGTCCCTAGATGCTGTAATCCAATTCTCTAAAGAGCACAAGAAATAGCATGCACATATGAAAATCATCACCAATATTTTTTATTAACTCTTGCTTCCAACGACATCAAGCACCGGCATCAAGGAAACTTAAACCAGATGAAACAAGTCTAGAGAAAATGCCACATTATTTGTTCTTCCTAGTGATATAGACAACATAATCGAACTCAAAGAGGCCCTCAACATAGTCATGCATTTTCAAGCATATACATGTAAGCGTATGCACTCTGTCTTTATCTTATTTTAAACAAGACAGAATGCAATCAGTCAAATATAGTGTTCTACACCATTAGACATATCCGCCGTACACTTGTTTTCCAAGGATTCAAATAAGTGAATCTGATTAACACTAAAGATACACTTCTAATAACAAAGTATAACAAACAAGTCATGTGCACTTGCCTACCTGCAAACGATGAAGATGAATTGCCAAAAGCTGAAGTTGAAGATGACCCAAAAGCAGGCACTGAACTGCCAAAGGCTGGCAAAGAAGAACCACCAAAGGTGGTCGTTGAAGAGAGGGAAGATGCACCAACTACGCCAGTCAAAGCACCTCCAAACAAAGAACTAGTTTTTGAGCCAAGTGGTGTTGTACTACCAAATGGCTTTGGGACAAAAGGGCCGCTACTCGATGCATTGGTCTGCCCAAAAACTGATTGGAAGCCAAGTGGACTTGAAGATGATTGCCCAATAGCTGTTAAATGATGTCACCTTATTAATGGGATGCAGAAGCAGACGGCAAGAAAAGAAGCAAGATGCTCTATGTGGAATCACAATATAAAAAAAGCTATCACATCCAACAAGTGATCAGTTCAAGAAATAATATTCCACGTATCACATAATAAAATAAAATGCAATAATATGATCAATTATGAGACCAAATAGAACTGGCTCAATTTTGATGATCAAAAGCATCAACAGATTTTGTTTGCGTGATAGCCATAAGGTCAGAAGAAACAAATCAAAACCTAAATACTTCAAGAAATAAGACCACAGAATGCTGAAAAATCAGGTTGAACATAAAGGCAATAACAATGATGAATTTCAGTGCTGAGGGCAGCAAGAGTAGAACCACCACAAAAATAGTGTATCACCTAATGTTGACGTAGACAAGAAATAAAAATACAGAATTGAGTGACATCTTAGAATAAATTTTCAGACGATAATTCTATGTTTAGTCCATTTGCATGCCCTATAGCAGTTTGTTAGCTTGAGTGCTATAGCCAAGTAAGGCATTAGGGGGCAAGGCTTACGGTTTGTTGAACCAAACATGCTTGTAATTTTCCAAACGCAGCAGAAGCTTTATGTTCCCAAACTGAAAACACAGCAAACAAACTTCATTAAGATTAAGATTTCGATTAGTTATATACGAGATTTCCAACAAGACATTCTGCAACATATGCCACAATGATCGCAGTGAGAGAAAGAAAAAGATATATAAATGGCATCATGAGGAATTTCGCCAGCACAGGCATGGAAAAAGCTTCAATGAGTAACCGTACAGGGGCAAAAATGAATTAGAAAATAATATTTTAATGGCAGACAAATACAATTAATATCTACATTTTGCAAGAATAGAATAATTCAAATCATCTTACTACAAGCAATGTGCCTTTGAGCGTTAGGCAACTTATTCACAGTGACGATGGTTGCAACTTGAAAGTGGTGACAATGAAGAAATAACTTCAGCCAAGCAAAGAGAGAAACAACAGTAAATTTCAGTCAGAAGATCCGAATATGGTGTGGTGGAGATACGCTACAACTCTGACATGAAAAATATTTAAACAAATCAAGAGAAAGACTTACGGCGTGCGAACAAGATAGATCCTTGCGTCGAATAAGGTCAATTAGGGCAATGGTTGCAGAGAAGGAAATCGAAAAAACACTTCCGAGAAGAGGCACACAGAAGAGCAGAAGGCCAACGGGGAGTGACATCAAAGCGGGAATGGGTTGCTTTTGTAAGAAGAAAAGCCGCGTAGCGTTAAAAATCCGTCCCTTTTTTTTTTTTGTAGATTTTTTTGCCATTGCGTTAAAATTCCGTCCTGAGGGTGGGGACTAAGGGGCTGTTTGGAAAACCCAAAACCATGGTTTCAGAAGTACTTTTCCGCAAAATGAGATAATCTCCTCCATACATTTACTTCGTAATCTGTAAAAGCACTTCTGAAACCATGGTTTGGTTTCTATCCAAACACCCCCTAAGAAGCAGGAAATAAATCAATAATGGAAAAGGCTGGGGAGTCATTCGTGTGTATATAAAATAATATGATTCATCTTTTTAACATTAAAAAGTTAGTAATAATTAAATAATACGTTGGCAAAAAAAATTAAATAAGACAAAGTAATTTTTATAAATAATTAAGAATATAGACTATTAATTATTATAGTTAGTAATAAAATTATGGATATTGTGATATAAAAAATTAATTAAACCAAAATGTCTATTACATGCAAAGAAAGAATAGTTACACCTTATTATTATTTTCGTTAAATCATTTACCTATATTTTACTTTAGAGGATAAATTATACATTTGGTTCTTTTAAGTTTATATCAAGCTTCATTTTTTGTTTTAATTTTATAAAGTATATTTTTAGTCCTATAATGTATACTTTTAGTCTTCTAATTTTATCATTGTTTATTGAAAAATATTAACTCAATAAATTTATATAGTGGCTATGTAATTAAATGCTTCACAAAGCTGAGAAATTTTTGCAAATTTCGTTCATTTAATTTAAATTATTTTAGTTTTGGAAATTTAAATTAAAATAATATCTAAAATATAATATGAATAAATTATTTTAATTTATTTTTTCATTATATGCTCGCCTTCTTCATCGAACCACTTTTCTCTATAATCCATACCTCCCAAGCTAGCAACCAATCATTTCATATGATCATCATTCATATTTTCCGATATTGAAAATTTGGATCTGAAAAAAAAGGGGGGATCTAGAAAAATTATGAATAACATATTTTACAATATTGAAAGGGTTTGTTCACAGTCCGTCCTTAATCTTCATACGTACGAGTCAGTTAGAACCTTCACTACTCCTCTCTATTTTTTATTTTTTTATTTTATTGTAGTACTGCTCCGATCCTTTCTCCAGTGGCCAGACGAGTATACGGGTCATATACTCGTATGGTCACTCATGTACTCGTCTGATCACTACAGGGCCTCATGCTTGTCTTTTATGATCCAACAGATGAGCATGAGAGCCTATATTTTTTTGTTTAGTGTAACCAAACGAATATATTATCTTCTTTTATTTTATTTTAAATGAAAATAAGAGATGAAAATGAATTTTTTTGTAGTAGTGCTAGTTATTGAGTTAATTTTAGTCCTATATAAGAATTATTTATCAAATTTATTAATTTTTTAAATTATTTCTATTGATACTTCCTCAACTATAATCAAGTAGGAGGGGGAGGGATGATATTAAGAAAGATGATTATGGTACTTTAGAAAAAAAATGTTACATTTCTTATAATTAACTAATATATCTAACTTTCTTAATCTAATCAAATTAGTTAAATAGATTTTATATTAAGGATCAAAGGAGTATTAAATTATTCACATCAAAATTTAGCCAGTTAAATTTAATTAATTACTCATCCAGTTTTTAATATAAGACATAATTTTTGAGTTAATTTTAGTCATAAATAGAATATCTATTTCTTATATGTATCAATTTTTTTCTAAATTATATTTATAAATATTCTTTGAATCATAATCAAGTAGGAGTAAGAAAAAAAAATTAAGGGAGATGATTGGTGTTTTGGGAAAAACATGACCTATTTTTTTATAATTAACTAACTTACCTTACTTTCTTAATTTCATCAAATTAGTTAAATAGGTCTTATATTATGAATTAAAAAAGTATTTTTTTATTTATAATTTAACATTTTGATAATAATTTTGTAAAAGATTAAATCTGAACCATTCAAATATTATTCTTATGGTTATAAAAAGAGATGAGGAGGGAAGAGAATGGGAGGGAATAATAAGAGATGTTGGTGCATATGATATGACCCGCCTCTAATTTACCATTTGCTAATCACATATTTATCATTCACATGATGTCCTTCCATAATTGCCATACCCACAAATTCCAGATATGATCAATTAATATTGTAGATAATAATGATCATATCCAATTTTTCAATTTTTCATGTACCATGAAAAAGGGCGTTGGTGAAACAATCCATGGAGTGGCGGAGCTTGGGAAGGAAATCTAGGGAAAAAAAAGTTTTGATGAGGAGCAAAGAAAGTTGATTAAAATATTCTGTTTGTATTAGATTTTAATTTACAAAACAAAAATAATTTAAATTAAGTGAATGACCGTTGCAAGAATTTTTCTCTGTCAGGTCATTATTTACATTTGTTGAGTCAACATTTTTTTCACATGAAACTAATAATAATATTATGATTAAGTGATTAAAAATACACTTTATAAAATTAAGAAAATAAACTGAAATTTAATGTAAACTTAGAGGAACAAACTTATACTTTAACCTACTTTAAATAATTAAATATGGTATAATTAATTTAAGAAAACTTTGTATTATAATTAATAAAATGTAAAGAAAAATAAATATAAATTATATTTATTAATTTATTCTAGACTATATTAAATCCCCATGTAACACTCACATTCTTTTTTTTTTTTTTTGGGTCGCCATGTAACACACATTCTCACATTATTGTTTAGATAACTAAACTTATTTAAAAAGTCTGCCATAATAGAAAATACATAAACTACAATTTTGAAAAACTTAACCACATAATATTTTTTGTATACACAAAAGTTAATCATAATATAAAAGAGTCTAACTAATCATTAAAAACTCCACCGTATTAAAAGAAGCAAACTGCATCTAATCTCACACTTGAAGCCACATAATTAAAATGTATTATAAATAAATTAAACATTTGTGTACTTCTTCGAAAGTCATCATTTCTAATATTTTCCCCTTCTATAAATACCAAGATGGTCTAGATATATCATTTCAAAAAGGAATAATAACGAGAAAAAGGGTTCCAATATGGGTATAAGAAAAACAATTGTCAGGGAAAGAAAGCAATTTTCTATCCTAGTTTTGCTTCTCTTTTTCATTGCCAGTCCAATAATTTTTCATTGCAAGTAGGATTTTTTCTGGGTTGAAAGGGCCACTTTCGTGATCCATAATGTGGCTTTTCCATCTCATCCCATCAGTAATAGCTTTGATCTTCACAAGAATCTCTACAGTATCCCTAAATATAACTGTACCTTCTGGCCTCAAAATTCTGTCCATTTCCAATAGCAACAAAGTAATATCGCACCTTCATCACCACACAAAATTGTAAAGTCAGAACTTTGATATATTCTCGTCAGTGGAAAAGAAACAAGAAGAAGAAGAAAAGCCTTGGTGAGAAATAAATCCTGATAAGGGATAGAATCAGTAGATGTGGGGTAATAAGGCACTATAATGCCTCATTCCCTAATGCTCCTTATAATGTCGTAACCTCCCTAAGCTTTTCTGTTTTATCTATAGATCATTAGATTCTATATATAATTAGCGACATGTTGACATCTTACAGGCACGAAATGGTGTGATTTTAAATTTTCTTATGATTTTTCAAAACCACACCATTTTATGCCTGTAAAATATCAAAATGTTGTTAGTTTTATGTAGAATCTAATGATCTCGTCCATGGAAAAAGAAATCGTAGGAATGTTGGAACATTAGAAAATGGGGCATTAGAGGCCCTTTAATATCTTACAGGCATAAAATGGTAAAAAGTTTGAATTTTTTTTGCAATTTTTCAAAAAAAAAGAAAGATCAAAACTAACCAAATTTAGGGTATTTTTCTTCAAAAAAATCATAAAAATTTTAAAACTATACCATTTTATATCTATAAGATATCAAAATATTGCTAGTTTTATGTAGAATCTAATGATCTATAAAAAAGAAAAATCTTTGGAAGGTCGGAACATTAGAGAATAGGCGGGCATTAGAGGCCCGTTGCCCGATATTGTTTCATGTGATTACCTGTCTTGATATATGCTAAATACACCATTGGCATGGATGAGATCATAGGTTCTTGGATAGGTTGAGAAAGCTTCACACCAATCATGGTATGTCCCAATGAAACCTCGCTCATAGATTGCTCCTAAAGTGTCTGGGTTTGAATTGGAAGGCACAATGTTCATAACCCAAACTGGATATTTGGACAAGGCAGCCGCAAAGCCTCCAAGATAAGCATTCATGTCCATAATGTTTCTGTATTTTCCTTGGGAAAGTGGAATGATTCGCTTGTAATGTGTTATCCTGTTCTTCCATTCATCATTATCCTCTTGAAATTTCTCAGCATTAATCCCTGGAAGGGAATCAGAAGCAATTCGAGGAGGGAGGGAAAATGCACGCTGAGGCCATTTCTCTAATGCCCCACCAGCCACTTCGTCAGAGTTGCTAACCTCAGGCAATGGCGTAATGCAGCTTTCTAGATCTCTATACCTATTCAAAGCAGTTTTCTGGGTCCTCAATATAAAATATCAATCTATTTTGTCTTCTAAATTTGTAATTTATTCTTTAAAACATTCATGCTGATTACACTTGTAAAGTAGTTTCTATCCAAAAATAGTCAGAATTAAAAATAAAACTTTAAGAAAATCAACTCATATTAAGGATCAGAGGTAGTGTATGCATAGATTTGGAGTGTTAGTTACCCGCTATGCTATCCCCTAATTTTTTATATCTTATGGGCAAAAACTGGGGCAATTTTCAAATTTTTATGATTTTTCAAAGAAAAATACCCCATAATTTCTTAATTTAAACACAAATTCTTTGAAAAATCATTAAAAAAATTCAAAACTGTGTCACTTTTTGCCTATAAGATCCAAATTTTGATCATTTTATGAAGAATTCAATGATAAAAAGAAACAAGAAAAAAATTGGAAAGTGGAGAAAAATTAAAGGGGCAACAGATGAGGGCAGATAAGACGTGTATATATATATATGCGTGTGTGTGTACAGACACTATTTTGCAGTAAAAATGAGTGAGTATTATACCAAGCCATGTCGGGATTGTCTAACTTGCAAATGTGTGGAGTTTTATAAACCTTTCGATTTTGCACACATTCCATATGGTTGATAGGTTTTTGCCAAATAGCTAAGTCATCTTTCTCAATGACTTTCTTCCAACAGATATGTTTGGCTGTGTTCTCAATAGCGTCTTGCTCCTGCTTTAGATCTTCTTGAGTTCTTTCCCATCCTCTCCAATATTTCTTCCATCGAATAGGCGGGCCAGACAGAATCCAATAACCACCTGGCCTCAGAACTCTATCCACTTCCATTAAATACAAACCCTCTGCATATAATATAATCAATGATTTAATGTCCATGATAACAATTGGACAGTAAAAACAAGGCTTAAGGCTCAATTTTACCTCGAATGTTATTGCAAAAGAGCTATAACTATTCAGAAGTTTTAATATTATCCGAAAATGTTAAAAAAAGGAGCAAAATCGACTTAGCCGTTAAAAAACTAATGTTAACGTTTAACAATTTTAACATGCAAGAGCAACATTGGTTTTTTTTTTTTTTTTTGACATTTTTGGGAGGATATTGATTCAAACAAAACTTCCAAATACTCACAGCTCCTACAAAAAAAACTTTTGAGGCAAAATTAGACCTTAATGCTAAAAGCAATTATGATCATACAATGATATCTCGGAGGCATTTTATACCATTTTTGCTCCAAGGTATGAGGCAACGAGAACAGTGGGCCATATCAAACGCCCTGGCTGGGTAAGGAAGCCTTTGGGAACCCATAATGCCAATCATGGCGGGAACACCTCTTTCTAAAGCAAATTGGACTTGAGCTTCATGTGTATCTCTTGGCGCGAAAGACATTGCAATGATGTCCCTTTTCAACAAATATGCACCCCAACTTGCTACCTTTAAAACCATATAGACTACAAACCATTAACTCCATATCTGTTATAACTTGGCAAACAACAAGCAAAATTACTTAAACTTAGCTTGGAAATCATTTAAACTAAAAGTAACGGGAGCTTCTAACATGAGATTTTCTAAACCTTCAACATAGATTTAGCTCTAAACCCCATTTAAGCATCAGATTATAGAGACACACACAGACGAAGGATACTAAAAGAAAATTAAAGAGTTAAGGGACCAATTTGTTCTGAAAATTTTTGCTTAGGATCAATGTTGTTTGGGAAGTTCTTTTTGTTTCAATGTCGTCTTGGAAGTTTCAAGTGTAGTAATGTTGCTCCATTCTGTTAAAAAACTAACATTGATCATTAATGGTTGTAACAGCAAAGGGCAACATTGCTCTATTTTAATACTTTCAGGGCAACCTTTAACCCAAAAACACTTTCGGGAAACATTGCTCATGAGTAAAAACTTCTGGGACAAATTCACATCTTAATCCAAAATTAAACCTTGCTTGATTTATGCATTAACTTACACCACAGCCGGTGTCAATTGCAGTTCTGATATTACCACTGGTAAGAGGAATGAGTTCATTGATGTCATCAATATATGCGTCAGCTCCATTAGGAAACATCGTACCTCCTCCAGGAAATCTGAATCTGTCACCTTCAACTCGAATCCAATTCTGAATAGCCTTTTCTATGCTCAGTTCCTTATGTGGAATATTATCATACCAAGCATAATCTCGACTCTGAGGCCACTTAAAAGGTGTCTTATAATTTGGTGGGGCAGGTATAAGACAAAAAAGCTGTTCTTCTTTCGTTGGACAGTGTCTTTCCCTATATTTCAGCATGTTTCTGTCAAATCTCCTTCCTCTGTCTCGATCTTGGCAAGGAGTATATTCACTGAGTGATAAGTCACATGGTGAAAAATTCTGGAGCCCACTTGAATTGTTAATCTCAATTTGATGATGAGCTTCAAAGTCCAAAACAGTGGAAGATGGAATAATAGCAGAAGAAGAACTTCCTGCTGTGTTTAATGTAGGTGACCCTCCAACATCACAATCCACTTTTGAGTAAGCCTGGGATCGGTCAGGAGGGGCAACGGTATTTTGTCTTGCGCCAATTATATAAGACAAAATGCACAATCCACTGACCCCTAAGATACAAGTGAGGCGCTTTCTCTTGGTTTCCAGTTGATTATAATGCTTTGGTGATCCGTTGTAATCCTTTGCCATTTTTCTTTTATTTCTGAGATCTAAAAGAAGTTTTGGTTAAAAAGAGCATATTCCACATTAGTTTGCATCCATAAAATTGCAATATACTACACATAATAAGACCAAACTAGTAAGAATAATGTCTTTTCTCACGTAAAGAAAAGTCTTTTTCTTTTTCTTTTTTAAAAGAGAAAATGAGTGCAAACTCTTAAAAGCAACTTATTATTTGCCACATCATTTTTATCTTAACATATTTCACAAGGGTTAATTTGGGAAAAAAAAACATATGAAATAAGTCTTATATATAGAATCAATACCAACTCTCTAATTAACTCTTATATTAAGGACCTGAAATTCTTTTGAACCAATCCATAGAATTTATATAACGGAAGCAAGAAATTAAAAGGGGGAAATGTTCCACAAATAAGAAGAAAAATTCAAGGAGAGAAAGCAGATAGATACCTTAAACCTCAGGCTGATCAAACGCTTAAAATGATATCCTCCTCTTTCAATGCAATCTTATTGTTCATAAGTAAACCAAGAATATATATAATTCTTGAGACAAATCGATTGAAGATGGTTTTAAACCTAATTCAAATGTTAATGGGTGATAATTTATCTCAATAGACGGGAAATTTATCGCCTTAATCACACAGATGTGAACAAGCACGACGATTTGATTGAACACTGTACTTGTGAAAAAGTGAAATGGTAAAACTCGAATCCTTTGGTAGCCCTTAAAGTTATATTTACCGAGCAAAAATACATGACAATAATATAATTTTTTTATTAAGTATGAAAATATAGGTTAAATAATGGCAACGAGGAAAGAGTGGTGAGGTTTTTTCACTCAGCCAATGAGAAAAAATGGTGTGGTTGCTGGTGTTAGTATTTGTTGCTTTAATTTTGGATCCCTCCCTACTTTTAGTTTATCCAGAAAATAAGGAAGCTTTGTGGGATTTAGATTTGGTCAACATGATGATTTATGATAATGATTTAGGATGTTATTTAGATGATTTAATAGCCTCAAGTTATTCTTCTTCCATCATAAATTGCTCTGCTAATGGTTATGGAACTGGTTTGGATGAATGAGCACCAAGAACTCACCCCGTGATTTTAAACGATCCAGATTTAATATTTTTAATTAATTATTTTTGAATAAAAATTATTATTTTAAAAATGATAGTTAATAAATTATCGTCATTTTATATTTTATACCCATCAAAATAATTATTTTAAAAAATAAAAATATAAAATACCAAATCTGGACGGTTCCAGATGGTTACACACCTCATCAATTCAGATTCTTCTTAGCTTTTTTCTTTTTTCTTTGGCTTTTTTTCTAAATTATTTCCGATTCACAAGATATATATACTTTCTTGAATCGTTGTTTAATATTCTTTCACTCAACTAATTATCAATTTAATTTTTTAATTGTTTGACATACTCATAATAATTTTTATAAAGCCTGAAGAAACTTTTGGAGAAGAAAATTAGATCAATTTCTCTATATCTATTATATCAAGTTCTCTAATCACACTTCACTACAAAAAAAAAAACGGGTATTAATGATGGAATTTAGCAACAAAATTTTATTCTGTAGCTAATATGTAACAAATTTTGTCACTCAAATTAGTGATGGAATTTAGTGACAAAATTTTTTGTCACTAAATTAGCAAGGATTAGTGATGGAATAGCGACAGATTAATGACAAAAATTTATTTTATCACTAAATTCCATCACTGATTTTGTTGTAAAAGGATTGGTGATGAAAATTAGTAATGAAAAAATTTCATCAATAATTTTTATTGCTATTCTATCACTAATCCGTCACAAAAAATTACAATATAAATATATAATAATTATTTTTAATACTTATTATTAACATAAAAGTATAATATATGATAATTTTTTTATAATATATTATATAGATTAAAATACAAATGTTATAAATAAAATAAAAAATAAAAAATATAATATGCTTATTATTTTATTTAATATTTGAATAAAAATATTCATAATTAATTATTTTTAATAAAATAAAAAATTAAATTGAAATAAATAATAATGTATTAAATTATATAGGTAATATTTATTATACATATTTGCATTTTTAATTAGAAATATTATTTATTTATTTATTTATTTTTGCATAAAAATTTGTAGGTGTTTCTCAGCACAATTAGCAAAGATTTTAGCATGTGCGCATCCTGGCTTCGAACCACCACTCCTTCACAAAAATTGGCTCAATTTGTAACGTGGTGATGACATGATAGCTCAGAATAATAGACATGTAGTGATGACATAGACAAAAGGATGATGTGACACTATGGGGGGAGAAGATGATGACATGGACGAGGGGATGATATGACCACATGGGGGAGAGAGAACGAGTGGTGAGGTAAAGGGTGGTGATAGAGCCGGTAATATGGGTTGAGCCCGCGGGCTCAACCCACCAACCCGCCAACAAGTGGCGGGTTGGGTTGATAAAAATTAGGACCGTTTTAAAATAGAAGTTTTGAGCCCATAACCGTCAAGCCCAAACCCGCGGCGGGCTAACCCGCAGGGTTGGCGGGCCAACCCGTTTAACCATTTTTTTTTTGGCAAATTTTTCCCTTTGCCTCTCAGTCTCTACACTCTTGGCCTAGTCCACAGTGCAACAGTGAGCAATCCATGTCCAATAGTCTAACACGACAACACCAACACGGTCCCATTTTCACATTTTGCTTGCGTGTCGCACTCCTTCCAGACTCCCAACTCTCCTAGACCTAGTCTCCCAGTCGCCCTCGGCCAGTCCCAACTCCCAAGTCCCAAGTCCAAAGCCCCAAGCTCTCTGCTCTCTGTCTTTGCTTTGCGCCTTTGCCCTAGCTCATGAGTGATGATTGAGCACTTGATAGTTGATACTTGATAGTGATTTGTGTAGTGACATTGTGTTTGTGACTTTATGGTAGTGTTAATTTGGATTTATGTTTTAATTTGAGATGTTTGTTAAATTATTAAGGACATATCATGTTCATTTAATCATATGTTTAATATTTTGATATATTTGAAACTTAAAACTTGGAACTTTGGATGGGTTCCATGTTTTATTTATGATAATTTCTATTTGTATGTTTTATTTTAGGTATTTAGGAATTTGAGACTTTGAGTAGGTTTTATTTAAAAAAAAGTAAAAAATAAAAAATAAAATTTGGCGGGTTGGCGGGCCTAACCCGCCAACCCACCCTTGCGGGCCGGGTTGACAAAATCCCAGCCCGTTAGAAAGCGGTCTTAAAAAGCCCAGCCCGCCAAGCTTCAGGCCCGCCACGGGCCAACCCATAATCGGCGGGTTGGCCCATATTACCGGCTCTAGGTGGTGATGCCATGTCAGTTGCCATGTGATATTTTAAATTTACATAATAAAAAAAATTTAGCGACAAAATTTTTCGTTATTAATTTGCGACAGAATTTCCATTACAAATCTATCACTATTTTGTGATAGAATTTTTGTGAGATATCCGTCTCTAATTAGCGACGAATTAGTAACAAAAATTTTTCGTTACTAATTTTTGTTAGTAATCCGTTGTTAATTAGTAACGAAATTTTAAATTCTATCACTAAATAATTAGTAACTATAGAATTAGCGATGAAAAAAATTTCATCACTGATTCTGTCACTTACTAAATTCTGTCATTAATCTGTTGCTAATTTTGATTAGCGACGAAAATTCTGTCATTAAATTCTATCACTAATTTGCTGTTTTTTGCCGTGCTTGATTTCAATTGTTAATATCATGACACGTTGTTATTAATTATTGGTTTAAGATGCCCTTCAGTGGCTCAAAGAATTTGGTGCTCTGTGGTCGAAGTCAAACATGAAATTTCACATTCAAGCTATTGCATTTTTGCAATTTAGCTCTCACAACTTGTTATTTGGCAAGTAAAACTTGTCATTGACAACTAAATTATATAAAGAATACCAATTTCTGTTAAAACTTAAATTATTATAAATAATTTTTCAATACTTGTTATTTTCCCTACTAGACTTATAATTAGCAACTAAATCATGAAAAAAATGTTAATTTCTGTTAAAACTTAAGTTATTATTAATAGCTTTTTAACGCTTGTTATATTTCATATTAGACTTATTATTGACAACTAAATTGTGAAAATAATGTCAATTTTTGCTAAAACTTAAGTTATTATGAATAACTTTTTATCACTTATTATTTCTTATACTAAACTTATTATTAGTAAGTAAATTATAAAAATAATGCCAACTCCTGCTAAAACTTAAGTTAATATTAATAGCTCATTTCAAAATATTATTTTGATGGCCAACGAGATGTGTTAAGTGCATAACAAATGGATTGCAAGGGAGAATTATATTAAAAGAAATTAATGAGAACCTGAAAAGATCTTATTTTTATGAAACAAAGTGAAAAGGAAGAAGAAGAAAAGGATAGGATTGTTCCGTAAGAGAAGGCCTATTCTTGTTTTATAAACTATAGTCAATCATTAGCAAGAGTGTTAAATTCGTTTATTTTGGCAATTTAATTGTCAATGACAAGTCTAGTATAAAAAATAATAAGTGTCGAAAAGTTATTCACAATAACTTAAGTTTTAGTAGAAATTGACTTATTTTCATAATTTAGTTGCCAATGACAAGTGTAGTATGAGAAATAACAAGTGTTGAATAGCTATTCATAATAACTTAAGTTTTAATAGAAACTACCATTATTTTCATAATTTAGTTGCTAATGACAAGTCTAGTGTAGAAATAATAAATGTTGAAAAACTATTTACATTAACTTACATTTTAACATAAATTGGCATTATTTTTACAATTTAGTCGTCAATAACAAGTCTAATATAAAAAATAACAAGTGTTAAAAAGCTATTTAGATTACCTTAAGCTTGATAAAATTCAAACCATCGAATTATATTTAAACCATGTCAAAAATCAAAATAAAAAATGTACAACTCATACTTTCTGGCCCATTAAGTTATTCTCTTCGTGTTGCCCTTAAGCCGGGTCTCAATTGAGGAATCATATTATAATTAAAAATAAATTATTACTACTTTCAATCCTAATTATAAGACCTTGTCTGTCATTTACAAATAAGGTCTTATAATTAGAACATAAGATAGTATGACATAATATATTATATATAGAGGTGGTCTCATATCTAAAGTTCTAAACATAAGAGGTGTTTGGATAAATTATTACTACTTTTATTTTCTTTTCTTTGTGAAGAAACCCAAAACTGACTATAGCAGTAATCTAGTGAAAAAAAAAGTAATCTAGTCGCAGCTAAAAGCACTTGTTTCTATCATGCTTGCTATCTGAGTCATACGGATATGCATTTATGCCTTTTTCCTATCATGCCTGTTTTATGAGGAGAGAGAAGTACGAAAGGAAGGAGAGAAAGAGGAGAAGACAAGAGAAGAAGAGGGCGAGATGGGGGAAAAAAAAGGGACAAGGGTATTTTTAACTTTTTCTCAATATTTCATAATTTATATTTAAGATATAATATGACAGTAATTTTACTAATTCCAATACTTATTTTGTAATTTTATATATTTAAGAGTTTTTATTTACACTTTTTCTATTTATTAGTCCTAGCAGTAGTTATATTTCACAATTCACAAAATCAAAACTTGGGAGTCCGAGTGCTCTTAAACATCAGGCCTAGGGGTACGAAGAAATTTGTTTAAGTGCTTTGCCTCCAAAATTTATAAAGGTAATAATATGGCGTCTTACAATTAACAATATTAATAGTTAACTTCACTATTTTACATATTAATATTAGTTTTTTAATATTAAATGATAATATTACTATAATTTTAATCTTTCTAAGTAAATTTGCAACAACAAAAAAATTTCAAGTGTCCAACAGTAAAATTTTTTAGAAACAAATTTATATCTTAACTTTTAAGGACATGTTTGGAATAGCTTATAAATAACTTTTTGATAATGATTTATAGATTTTTAAACAAACATGTGATTAAAATTTTATCTAGATTTATGTGAAAGGTGTTTAAAGAGAATTTCTTAAACCATCCCACAATCCTTTAGAGACTAGACTTGTGGAAACGAATCTCAAAACTGGAAGAAGGCATAAACAGAACGTGGCGTGTAAGGAGCACACCTCAACAGTATTTTTTTTCCCGATACGTACAAAGACAATTGTATTTAAAATATTATTAAAAATACTTCTTTCAGTGAAAATATAAACCTCAAATCATGGGGCTGTGGAAATTTAGGCTCCTCCACTTCAAAGAATCTCCTCAACAGTACCTGCTTTGAAAGTGAAAGGAGCAGCCGACCTCGCGGCCCTGACTTTGTACATTTACTGAGCAATAAAATTCCTTTTCACTCGAAGAAAAAGACATCTCTCACGGGCTCGCCCTATGATGCGCGGGGTACACACAGTGGGGCTATTCTTTACCGAAAAGATGGATGTGTGGAGGAAAGAGGCCTACGTACACTTGGGATGGCCTAAGCAGCAATTATTCAATCGTGGCGAAGGTATTAACAGAAGTGAAAGGAGCAGCCGACCTCGCGGCCCTGACTTTGTACATTTACTGAGCAATAAAATTCCTTTTCACTCGAAGAAAAAGACATCTCTCACGGGCTCGCCCTATGATGCGCGGGGTACACACAGTGGGGCTATTCTTTACCGAAAAGATGGATGTGTGGAGGAAAGAGGCCTACGTACACTTGGGATGGCCTAAGCAGCAATTATTCAATCGTGGCGAAGGTATTAACAGAAGTGAAAGGAGCAGCCGACCTCGCGGCCCTGACTTTGTACATTTACTGAGCAATAAAATTCCTTTTCACTCGAAGAAAAAGACATCTCTCACGGGCTCGCCCTATGATGCGCGGGGTACACACAGTGGGGCTATTCTTTACCGAAAAGATGGATGTGTGGAGGAAAGACGCCTACGTACACTTGGGATGGCCTAAGCAGCAATTATTCAATCGTGGCGAAGGTATTAACAGAAGTGAAAGGAGCAGCCGACCTCGCGGCCCTGACTTTGTACATTTACTGAGCAATAAAATTCCTTTTCACTCGAAGAAAAAGACATCTCTCACGGGCTCGCCCTATGATGCGCGGGGTACACACAGTGGGGCTATTCTTTACCGAAAAGATGGATGTGTGGAGGAAAGACGCCTACGTACACTTGGGATGGCCTAAGCAGCAATTATTCAATCGTGGCGAAGGTATTAACAGAAGTTTAAGAGACGGAGGCCCTTCTTTTTCTATCCTTCAGTTTTTTAATTACTGTAAAAATACAAAAATCTAATTTCAACTTACTAACTTTTAACACCATAAACGAGTATAATTTCCACCGCCTGTTTAAGGGCGGCCCATAGGTCCAACTGGGTGGCGAATTGAAAAATACTACCTCCGGTCTTTAATATAAGATCCTATTTGATTTTTATTTTGATCCTAAATATAAGACTCCAATCCAATTTGTCTCTCATATTTGTGCATTTTTTTCCAAGATAGTCCTTCTAATAATTGTAGTTCTAGCTAATATAGTTGATTAGTAAGGATATTTTAGGAAAGACAACACCTATTTATTACAAATAACTAATTTAACTTCTTTCCTTAATCTTCTCAAATTAGTCAACTGGGTCTAATAATTAAGACCAGAGGTAGTAGTATTATTAATTAATTAAAATCAACGGGTCTTGGAAACGCAAGATGCATGCGCCTTGTCACGGACTTGGTCGTAATTCCAACGAACCGTGCGGCCTAGCAAACTTCTTGCCTTAAGTTGCTAGTCAGCCTAACTCACGAAGGAACACGATGGAACAAGAGACTCAAAGAAAAAGCTTTGTATTGATCTCTCGAAGTACTTACAACACTCTCACTTTCTTGAGTGTGTCAAATGAATGAGGGGGAGGGGGTATTTATAGTTCTCCACCTCCTCAATGGACGGCTAAGATCTACTTGATCCAACGGTTACAATCTCGTATCTAGAATACTCTACAAAAATATCTAGATATTTACAAAGGGGTTAGGTGTCTCTACAATTATCTATAATGTTCTGGAACCTTCCAAGCTTCCCCATCAAGCTCCACACATTTCTAGAGAGTTCCAGACTTACCCAAGACTTTGTTGGACACCTTTGGACAGTTCTGGGCAGCGAGCCTTTGTGTATTTTGGGCAAAACAGGAGCGGTGCGTTACATTCTCCCCCACTTAATGTGGCGACGTCCTCGGCGCATCCCTCTTGTATGCCTCAATCTTCTCCTTATAGTCCCATAAAGCCAGCTCGTGTTCCCAGCTTGCTTCACTATCGGGAGACCCTTTCCATTTAACAAAGTATTCAATGTAGCTCGGATGACTCCCCCGTCTCGGTATTACTCGGTGCGCGAGGATTTCCTCAACTTCCCGTTCTGGCACCGTAGTAATTGCTGTAGGGGCTCTTCTAGACTCACCTCTACTTGGTTCATCCTTGTCTTCGTTGTACGGCTTCAGTAGGCTTACGTGAAAAACAGGATGCATCTCCAAGTGTGAAGGTAGAGTCAAGCGATAGGCTAGCTTACCGATGCGTTTCTCTACAGGAAACGGTCCTTCGTAGCGCCTCACTAGCCCTTTATGAACCTTGGCGAACCTTCGGCTTTGATGAGGAAGGAGTTTCACCATGACTAAATCACCTTCCTCAAACTCTAGGTGCCTCCTCTTAGCGTCGGCCCACTTCTTCATCTTTTTCGCGGCCTTAGCTAAGTACGCCCTCGCCATGTCTGATTTTTCATGCCACCCCTTGGCAAACTTGAAAGCTGAAGGACTCGGGCCTTTATAGCCAACAGCTAAAGTGTGCGGAGTCATCGGTTGTTGCCCCGTGGCTAACTCGAACGGACTTGACCCAGTTGATTCACTTTTCTGCAAGTTGTATGAAAACTGGGCAATGTCCAAGAGCTTAACCCAGTCCTTCTGGTTGGCACTTACATAGTGCCTCAAGTATAGCTCAAGTAAAGCGTTCACCCTCTCCGTTTGGCCATCGGTTTGTGGGTGAAAGCTTGTGGAAAAGTTAAGCTCGGACCCCATAATTTTGAAGAGCTCCATCCAAAGTCTTCCTGTGAAGCGAGTGTCCCGATCGCTCACAATAGTCTTTGGTATGCCCCAATACTTCACCATGAACTTGAAGAATAACTTCGCAGCATCTTCTGCAGTGAATTTGGTTTGGACTGGTATGAACACTCCATACTTGCTAAACCGGTCCACCACCACCATAATGTTGCTGCATCCTTCCGTCTTCGGCAAACAAGTGATGAAGTCCATGGAAATACTTTCCCATGGTCTCTCGGGAATTGGAAGTGGCTCTAGTAAGCCAGAAACGGGGCGCTGTTCCACCTTGTCTTGCTGACACACAAGACAAGTCTTCACGTAGAGCTCTACATCATCTCGCATCTGGGGCCAAAAGTATGCTCGCTCAATGAGTGCCATCGTGCGTCGAACTCCAGGATGTCCAGCCCACCTCGAGTCATGGCACTCCTTAATGATCTCCTTCCTTAAGCCTTGCCATTTCGGCACGTACACTCGGTTTCCTTTGGTTATGAGCACCCCATCCTCAAGCCAAAACCGGCGTGTCTTCCCTTGACTTGCCAATTCCATCAAACTTTTGGCTTGTGGGTCTTGCTTTAGTCCCTCCTTGACTCGATCAACCAAAGGGAAACTCGGGCTAGTGATGGAGGCAAGTTCGGCCTTTCTACTCAATGCGTCGGCCACGACGTTCCCTTTTCCTGGCTTGTACTCCATCACAAAGTCGAACTCTGCTAAGAAGGCTTGCCACCTTACCTGCTTCGGTGTAAGCTTCTTCTGCTTAAGGAAGTAGCTTGTGGCGACATTATCGGTTTTCACAATGAACTTGGTACCCAGCAAATAATGTCTCCACGTTCTCAGGCAATGCACCACGGCCGTCATCTCTTTCTCTTGAACTGTGTAACGCCGTTCTGCATCATTGAGCTTACGACTCTCGTAAGCCACCGGATGACCTTCTTGCATTAGGACTCCTCCTAAGGCAAAGTCTGAAGCATCCGTTTGTACCTCGTATGGTTTGGTGTGGTCAGGCAAGGCCAACACCGGTTCCTTGATCACGGCTGCTTTCAGCTCCTCAAAAGCGGCTTGACACTTATCATCCCAATCCCATACTCGGTTTTTCTTTAAAAGATCAGTGAGGGGAGCGGCTATCGCAGAGTAACCTTTGATGAATTTTCGATAATAGTTGGCCAATCCAAGGAAAGAACGAAGTTCAGGTACCTTCCTTGGCGGCTCCCATTCCTGTATAGCACGCACCTTGGACTCATCCATCCGTAGTTTGCCCCCTCCGACAATGTGCCCTAAGAAAGTTACTTCCTGTTGAGCAAAGGCACATTTCTCCTTCTTCACGTACAACTCGTTCTCCCTGAGGACTTGGAAGACTTGCCTAAGATGCTTCACATGCTCCTCCAACGTCTTGCTATAAATGACAATGTCATCCAAGTATACCACCACGAACTTGTCCAAGAACGGTTGTAGGACTCGATTCATGAGGGTGCAAAATGTTGCTGGTGCATTTGTGAGTCCGAAAGGCATTACAAGAAATTCATACGAACCATACCTCGTGACACATGTTGTCTTTGGTTCGTCTCCCTCAGCTATCCGTACTTGGTAATATCCCGACCTTAGATCCAACTTGGTAAACCAACGAGCCTGGCCAAGTTGATCAAAGAGATCGGCAATAAGTGGGATTGGGTACTTGTTCTTCACCGTGATCTTGTTAAGCGCCCGGTAGTCGATGCATAACCGAAGTGACCCATCATGCTTCTTCTGGAACAATACCGGGGCTCCATAAGGTGCTTTTGATGGACGGATATATCCCATGTCCACCAACTCCTTCAATTGTCTCCTAAGTTCCTCAAGCTCCGGAGGCGCCATACGGTAAGGCACTGCCGCAGGTGGTGTGGCACCAGGCACCAACTCTATCTTGTGGTCCACCTCTCTCTTTGGTGGCAACCTCTTGGGCAACTCGGGCGGCATCATGTCCTTGAATTCTTCTAGGACATGCTCAATACACCTTGGGAGGTTTTTAGTTGGCGAGGCTACTGCTTCTTCTTCCAAAGCAACTAGATATGTGGGCTGCTTCTTCTTTATGCCTTTGGAGAGTTGCATGGCCGAAATCTGCTTCTCTCGGAGTTGGGTTTCCCGTTCTAGAGGTACTAGTCGGGTGTTACCTTCTTCCAAGATGCACATCGTGTTGGCAAAGGGGATTGGCACAGCCTTAACCTTGTCCATGAATTCCATACCCAAGACAATTGGATAGTCATCCATGGTGACAATGGAGAAGTCTACGAGGCCGTTCCAATCGCCCAGGCTTACCTTGACATCGCGAGCAACTCCAAAGGTAGCCCTCGGTCCTGAATTGACTGCCTTAAGCCAACCACGTTCTCCTTGGTAGTGAATGCCCAACTTTTTAGCCTCTTCCACTCTAAGGAAGTTGTTGGAAGCTCCCGTGTCCACAAGTGCTTTGACGGTGTGTCCTCCAATCTCGGTTTCCACAAATAACCGTCCCTTCCTTCCGGACTTGGGCATCTCCACCTTTGCCTTAATGGCATTGAGGAGTTGTAGGGATCCTACTTTCTCCTCTTCTCGTTCCCGTTCCTCCCTTTCCTCGATCAATGCTGAAAGTTTAGCCTTCTTTGGGCAATCCCTGGCTTTATGTGGTCCTTCACAAAAGAAGCATTTAAGTGATGGCCTTTCTCCAGCTTTGTACTCCTTGGGACCCTTCGACTTGTCCGTGGTCTCCTTGCCTCGGTGATGCTCTCCCCCACTCTTTCCCTGCCGCCCTTGTCTTTTGGTTTGGCTTCTCGGGTTTCTTGAACTCAATAAGGGACTCGGCAATGGAGATAGCGGTGGTCAAGTCTTGAGCACCACGTCTCTGGATCTCAAGTTTAGCCCACTGTTGCAATCCATCCATAAAGGCAAAGAAAGCTTCTTTATCAGGATAGTCAGGGATCTCAAGCAGTACCTCGGTGAATTCCTTCACATACTCGCGAATGCTTCCCTTGTGTTGAAGACGCCTTAGCCTACCCCTAGCCTCTTCTTCAACATTGCTAGGATAAAATTGCTTCTTGAGCTCACCCTTGAATTCGCCCAAGTGTCTATGGTGCAAGTGCCTTTCTCTATGTCCCCTTGTCTCCTCCTCCACCATACCATAGCGGTGTCCTCGAGGTAGAGACATGCCATGCTAACCTTAAGTGCATCGTCGGTGACGACGTTTGCTCGGAAGTATTGCTCCATACTCCATAGAAAATTATCTAGTTCCTTCGCATTTCTTGTCCCTTTGAAAGCCTTAGGTCGTGGAACATCTACTTTAGAGGATGTAGTCCTTACCTCGGACGTTGACGGACTTTCTTGTGCAAGAGCCTTCTTGCACAAGATGAGCTCCTCTTCGGCATTCTCCAACTTACGCGAGACCCTCGCGAGTTCCCCACGAATCGAAGAAACCTCATCCCTGTGAGACTCTTCCATGGCCTTCATCCTGTCGAGACATTGGGCGAGGACTTTGTTCATGGCGGCTTGCATCTCCTCACGGAACTCGTCCATGCTTTGCCCCATCTCCTCGAACTTCTCCTCCCCGTCGGCTATTGCGAGCTCCACCTTGGCTAGCCGTGTCTCAAAACCCTCCATGGTTTCCCTTGAACTAGAGCTCTGGGATTTAGATTTCTTCTTGACTCCCTCGGACATATTGATAGTCTCGCTTCCGCCTTCCATCTTCCTCTATGTTCCAACGATCTTCAAACCTTGGCTCTGATACCAACTGTCACGGACTTGGTCGTAATTCCAACGAACCGTGCGGCCTAGCAAACTTCTTGCCTTAAGTTGCTAGTCAGCCTAACTCACGAAGGAACACGATGGAACAAGAGACTCAAAGAAAGAGCTTTGTATTGATCTCTCGAAGTACTTACAACACTCTCACTTTCTTGAGTGTGTCAAATGAATGAGGGGGAGGGGGTATTTATAGTTCTCCACCTCCTCAATGGACGGCTAAGATCTACTTGATCCAACGGTTACAATCTCGTATCTAGAATACTCTACAAAAATATCTAGATATTTACAAAGGGGTTAGGTGTCTCTACAATTATCTATAATGTTCTGGAACCTTCCAAGCTTCCCCATCAAGCTCCACACATTTCTAGAGAGTTCCAGACTTACCCAAGACTTTGTTGGACACCTTTGGACAGTTCTGGGCAGCGAGCCTTTGTGTATTTTGGGCAAAACAGGAGCGGTGCGTTACAGCCTGCGCGCAATCATATTTCTATTGTAAATTTGAACCTATCTTGGTCTCCGAGTCAATATTTTTTCTTCCGTGACCCCACGCCCCCACTTAACATAAAAACTGGTAATTAATTAATTTGTAGATATTTCAGCTCAAAAAAATTAATTTGTAAATATTTAAAAACTAATTAAGTTGTTTATTTATAATAAATATATGTTAGTTTTTCTAAACTTTTTTTTTTTAACTATGTGCATTGAACTTTCTCCTTGGTAAAAACTAAACCCTCTTAATGTGTCATCAATATGAATCTTTTGAAAAAAAAATTAATATAAATTTGAGAGATAAAATCAATTAAAATCTTATAAGTATTTAGGATAATCCAAACCCTAACTAGCTTTTTTTTCCCCCTAATAAAAGGATCAATTATACATTAAAACTAAAGGATACGAAGAGTCAGAAATAAACATAAATAAACATGAAACCCAACTAGAAGGGACCATGATGCTAAACAATAAAACAATGAACCACCATGAAAGGTAACATCTGTAAAACACCTACGACCATGAAAGAATGAAAAGTACTAACTCCAACTAGTTGATAAATTTAGGAGATTAAAAAAATTATTAAGTTAATTATTTGTAATAAATGGATATTCTTTTTCCTAAAATATCATTACTAATCATATGTATTAACTAGAATTATCATTTAATAAAACATTTCATACGTACAACTATTATAAGAACTATATAGGAAAAAATGGATTTTATTTTTTTGCATTCGGCTTGTAATATTTTAGTCACTGTAAATTTGAATGAATTTTAATGATGATTTTGATATTAATGATTATTAATTTTAGTTATTGATGAATTGTAAAGATAAAAATTTCTCAATAATGTTGCACTTTGGTATTGTTGTAATCAAATTATTGTTATATTTCCTTGTATTTTGTTATTTGTGATTATTAATATTATTGTATTTTGTTATTTTTAATTAAATTATATGATTTTAATATGACTAGTTTGATCCTGAGTTAACCTTGGTCTGATTAACTGACTTTTGAATTATTATCCCAATCCGTTTAGTGCCGGGTCTGATTTTTTGTCCCTTAAGGCAAGCAAATAAAATAATAGGAACCATTGAATCTCACATTCTACCAAATCAGCTTTTATATTATAAACTGGAGCTAATATTATTTTACAATAAGAAAAATAAAATGAGAAGATCCAACATCAAGATTGCAGTTTTTCTTCAAAATTTTAAAATTTATCACTCACATATATAGCATAAATTTACCAATATTTACCATTTACATAATACAAAATTAACCAATTCTGGTATTTTCTTGTAATAATTTTTTTTAGAGTTCTCCTAGTCCTAGTTATAAGAAATAGTAGCCTTTTATCCGATGGCCAAAAAAACCTTTTATCTTGAGCACTTATAAAATTTTTTCTGCTCTTAATATTTATTAATAAAATCAATCGCTAAAAATTATCAACCAATTTTAAATAAGGATATTTCTGAAACATAATTTTTTTAAAATGTTAGTTAGTTATCCATCCCTTATAAAGAGTAACAGAGCAAGTATTTATCAAACGCGACAAAGTACACACTTTTTTTAATCAAATTATTTTCTTCTGATTCTTTAATGAATATCTGGGAAAACAAAAAACAACAAAAATTCAATAATGGATCAGGACCTTTCGTTTACTCGCTAGCACGCACCCCGCCTATCCACTCCGGCCTATATAAAATATACCAGAACAGAGCATTATATACCCTTTATCGCAGAAATTAGTATCCACCCAGAATTATGAGCAGCCACCGCAACCACGTTCTGGTTTTACCATTTCCAGCTCAAGGACATGTGAATTGCCTCATGATCCTCTCTAATAAACTAGCCCAACATGGCCTCAGAATCACCTTTGTGAACTCAGATTTCAACCACAGACGAGTGGTGAAGGCAATGAACGAGGAGGAGGAAGCAGAGAAGAAGAAGAGGAAATTGCCTGTGGAATTAGCGTCCATCTCAGATGGTATGGGTCCTGAAGATGACCGAAACAACGTGGCTAAACTAATGCTGGCAATTTTAAGAACAATGCCCTCAGAGCTTGAGAAGCTCATCGAAGGCATTAATGGCAGAGGAGATAGAATTACGTGTGTGGTGGCAGATGTAAAGATGGGATGGGCCTTGGAAGTCTCGCATAAGCTGGGTATCAAAGCTGCTGTTATCTGTCCTACAACTGCTGCTGTTTTTGCCTTGGAACTTCACATGCCCAAGCTGATTCAACATGGATTGATGGATTCTAATGGTAACATAATTTTTGCCCTTTCTTCTTCTCTTTCCTCTTTTAGCTTTTAGTACACTGAGGACTTATTTTAAATGACTTATAAATAATTTCTTAATTATAATTTACAGAATATAAAGTAAATATATGATTAGAGTTTTGTCTTAATTTACGTAAAAATATTTATATGCATTTAAAATAGGAAGATACAAATAAGCTCAGTCATTGATATGCATATCCTTACTTACTACTCTCTTGGTTACAAAGTACTTCTTTGGTCCTATTTATAGGGCAGTGAGAAAATTTTTTATATGAATGTACAATTTTACCCCTCATTTATTATTGTGTTGACTTTGTCTATATGAGGTATAGTGTATATTAAATAGGGATAAAACTAAAAAGTCATTAAATTTTAAATTAGAGTTAATGAAGTTTAAGATTTTTCTTGGTTTGTGTGAAATATACTGGAAGTGTCTTATAAATAGGACTAGAAGAGTACTATAAAAGTTGGACAAGGAGCTTGTTTTGGTTTCAAATTTAATTTGTAGTTTTCTCAAAGTATTCTTATCATAGTAAAGGGGTTTTTATCAAATGCAGTTCCAATACACGCAATTGATAGTTTAAGAAAATTGACACATCTATTATAAGTAACTAAATGAATTAGATTTTTTTTAATACTTGCAAAACGGGCCGTATGCTAGAATCATTTCAGAGTTTGGGTATATTTGTTTGCGTATAGAAAAAGCACAATCATATTTAGTTTCCCGTGAATCCTTCAATTTGTAAAATCAAACTTACAGGAAAGTGAAAAATTGTAGAACAATGGTACACAGCCACATACAGTCACACACATATAGGGTTAGGCGAGCAAAGTACACGAGGGGTTGGGGGAACACATACAGTCACACACATATAGGGTTAGGGGAGCAAAGTACACGAGGGTGGGGGAAGAAACTTTTGTTGGGCTTGATATGTGACAATATATCAACAAGTTGGATACATTAATACCTAACAATGTTTTGAATAGGATTGTTTTTAATAGGAGGATACCTATTGCTAATAAAAAAAAGATACGTAACAATATAGAGAATCTTGAAAATCTCTAAGCATTTCCAAAGTCAATTAAACAAGAATTTATTGTTTTTCAGAAACCATCCATTTTTGGTAAACGAAACCGTCTTTTTATTTTATTTCAAAACAATATAATTTTGATTTTTCTTTAGAATATTGATTTTCACTATCCCATTGTTTCTATTTTATCCATTGTTAACTATTTATTTTACAAAGAGAACACAAATAAAGTGATAATAAAAATATTAATGCTAAAATTTAATTTCTTACCGTCTAAAATGCCTATATATATTAATTATTGTAATATATTAACATATTTTTAAATATCAGAACAATTAAATATAATAAACTCACAAAACTTATTGATAAATTTTATTCTGGTCGACTTTATATAATAATTATGTCCATAGGTAAGCTCCGTAAATCTTTCCATACCTATGCCTTGACATATTACTATATAGGAAAATGGGAAAAATCACTACGAGTCCTAAGAAAAGAATATAATTATCTAAAAGTTTCAATATAAGTGAACAATATGAAATTTATTGTCATTTCTTGTATTAGAATTTGTCATTTACTAGTTACGAGATTTTTTTTTTGTAATTGCATTTCTTTTTTAAAATCATATTGTGATTTCCTGTATTGCAGGATTGCCAATATAAAAGGGGAATTTGAGATATCCCCAGATATTCCGAAGATGAACACATCTGACATTGCATGGTGTTGTATTGGAGACTTAGACTCTCAAAAGACTATTTATGATTACCTTGCAAGAACGATAAAAGCTTCACACTTAACAGATTGGTGGCTTTGCAATACAACTTTTGAACTTGAACCTGGAGCCTTATCCTTATACCCTAAGATCCTACCCATTGGACCATTAATGGAGAGCCATGAGAACCTAAGTACTCGGTCACTTGGGCAGTTTTGGGAAGAGGATCTTTCTTGCTTAAGATGGCTAGACCTGCAACCATCATGTTCAGTCATTTACGTTGCTTTTGGTAGCTTCACTGTGTTTGATCCAACCCAATTCAAAGAGCTAGCTTTAGGACTTGAGCTTACCCAAAGGCCTTTTCTTTGGGTTGTTCGGGAAGATACACATGGGGGAGGCACAAAAATAGCATATCCAGACGAGTTTGAGGGCAAAAAGGGAAAAATTGTTAAATGGGTACCTCAGAAAAAGGTTTTGAGCCATCCTGCCATAGCTTGCTTTGTTAGCCATTGTGGCTGGAATTCCACCATGGAAGGTTTGAGCAATGGAGTGCCTTTCCTGTGTTGGCCATATTTTGCAGACCAATTCTTTGACAAGAATTGTATTTGTAATGAGTGGAAGGTGGGACTGGGATTTGATTCAGATGAAAAAGGAATAATCTCACGCCAAGAAATCAAGAAAAAAGTGGACATGTTGCTTGAAGATGAGAGCATAAGGGCAAGGTCCTTGAAGCTAAAGGATATTATGATGAATAATATAAAGGAAGGGGGTACTTCAATGGAGAACTTCAGGAAATTCTTGGAATGGGTTAAACTGTTAGATGCTTAAGTTGGAAAATTCATTTTTTGATGAAGAGAAGTGTACGTGAGTTGAGTCTCAGTTTAAACACAAAAAACATTCATAGATTGTCCACTAATAAATTTTTCATATTAATATGAAGATTTGAACTCACAGTCTTATGAGTTATAAGCTGACTTATTACCAAATAAACCAACTCTTGTCGGTCACATTGGAAAGTTCTATAAATTAGTAATTATGTATTATCGTTTACAAAACAAAAACTATGGATTATCATTAATTAACTATGTGAACAAATATTTATTTAAGGCAATTTTTTTTTGAAATAATAAACCTGTTAGGCCTTGGTTTATAACTTACTTGCATTATTACATAAAAAGGCTATACTAATCTGTTATTTTTAGTCTCATTCGACTGTTTTTAGTGTTCAAGTATGTTGCGGTTAAATTCTGAGTCCATATTTAACCATTTTTAACTGCCACAAAACATTACAAGGTTGAAAGGAAACTAATTAAATTGTGGGTTATGTTACTTATACAGGTCGCTGTTTCAAAACTCCATTAATTTTTTATGAGATGGGAAACAAAAATCTTATTTTCTGAGACGCGTCAAGCCTTCATCACCTTTAATTGAGATCATATTCACAGAGTATTTAGCTTATCTTTGAACAACGCAATATCAATGAATATTTGTTCATGCGTGATGGAAACAAGCACAAGGAAAAGGATCCTCTGTTTTCGGTCCCCAAAACAGAGGCAATCTAAATAATATTGTAGTAGCATATGAGTACATAATTGTTCGACTATTGTTTTTTCAATATAAAAACTAAATACTCCTCCTGTCCTTAATATAAGATCCATTTAACTAATTTGATTAGATTAAGAAAGTTAGGTAACTTGGTTAATTATAAGAAATATGACATGTTTTTCCTAAAACACCATAATCATCTTTCTTAATACTTATTATTTTCTTCTACTTGATTATAGCTGAGAGAGTATTTATAGGGGTAATTTAGAGAAAATTGATAAATATGAGAAATAAGTCTTATATTTAGGACCAAAACCAATTCAATAATTGGGTCCTATATTAAAGATTGGAGGAGAGTAATTAATTTATAAATATTAAAAAAATTAGTTAAATCATTAAAATTATCACACTTCTCACCACAACTAACTCTAGTTGATACACATTACCAAATATTATTCACTAGCGAGGAGGGAAAAAGACGAGGTTTAAGTAATAAATATGCAAATAAATAATAAGATGGGGGTGGATATTATTGTGGATCAACTGTGATGGAAAAAAGGTATGATCAGAAGAAATCCTTGATTTTGGGGTCAAGCGCATGGGAAGCAAGGATGGAATAGGCCTTCTATGTTGGATGGTGGCTGTCCCAGAAAATGTCAGCTCAGTCATTTGAAGTTTTGAACACAACTCTGTAGGGTAAGGGTCGCACGTAATTCTGACATCTATATCTCCAATGCCCCAGCATCCTTTTCTCTGTTACTTCAAATCCTAGCATAAATAACCATACATACAGCAAAGTTGGTTAAAAGATTATCAAATTAGCAGTTGGTGAAGTGTCAATTAAAATCAGCAAACTTGATCTCTCGTTGTTTCCTCCTCCTCGGACTCTGAGCCACCACATCTCGTGCAGTGTACTTCCTTATTGAGCAGGATGTTGAAGCATATGAAGAAGTGGGGGTATAGCAATCCAAGTAGACAAGTATGGCCTCTAGCAAGTTGTTAAGCAAATCAATTTGAGAGGAGATTTTAGAGTTAAATTGGATAGCTGCTTGGTTTTCAAAGTCTGAGCATTCTCTCTGTACGCCTCCTCCTATTGTTCTCTGTGAGGGCACACACCTAAAACTGGTAAATTGAACACCCCAATCCTTCTCGCTCCTAATCCATATGGTTCTTGCAAATTACACGCCCACATGTACAATTCATTTGATGATTTTGACTCGAAAATAGTTAAATATGTTTAAACTTGGGTTTAAAAAGAAATTTTTCTCTTGCATGAGTTTTTAAAAATAAATAGCAACCATAACAAGTATTCCCTCTGATTTTTACCATAAGAGCTAGATAACTAATTTGTTAATATTTTTGCTTAAAAAAATTTGTTAGTATTAAAAAATTAGTTGAATTGATTATTCATAACAAATATGCGTTGATTTTTCTAAAATGTCCTTTTTAGCTATGTGTATCGTAACTTCCTCTTGATACACTATCAAGAAACGTGCAATTAGCGATGAAATTTATTTCGTCGCTAATTCTTTTGTCGCTAAAAGGATTAGTGATAAAATTTTAATTCTGTCACTAATTACTGACGAAAATTTTTTGTCGCTAAATAGTGATGAAAAGTTTCAGTCACAAATTAGAGACAAAAAAATTTTGTCGCTAATTTTATTTTTTTAAAAAGTAATTAAAATGTCATGGGGCGCTTCTACCAATTGTCACCTCATCACCCGCGATGGCCGTATGAGCACCTCTATGTAATTCCTCCTCAAAGTGACTTCCCAAAAATCTCATCTATGCATGCGAGGCTTCACCAGTTGAGCTGCAATGAACTTGCTGACTTATTATGGAAAATTAAATATATATATATATATTTTTTACACAAATAATTATATATACACATATATATTGTTAGAAACTAAAAATAAACTATATGATAATTTAATCATAACTATTTTTGTGACAAAATAATTTCTAAATATTTTTTTTACTATTTATTTTATAATTTTTTATTTTTTTAAAAAATATTTTAAATATAATATTAATTTCCAATGACACTAATTTTGAATTTTGAATTTAATTTTTTAATTAACATTTTGGGCCAAAGTTTTTTAATTAACATCGATAAGATATATAATTTAATTATATATGTATTATATTACATTATATTATATTATCTATATGTGTTTTATATATTCGGTGAAAACCATTTATAATTAGTAAAAAATCTTGTTATTCAAAAAATAGCTACCATAATAAAATCTAATAGATTATTCTATATAAGCAAATTAAATGATTTGAATAGATTATGATGAACAATATTCTCCTACTTATATATATTCTATATAATTTAATTTTTTTAAAAAATTCTTTCTATATACCATTGTTTTTATGTTGAAGACCAAAATCAATCTGTATTATGGGTATTAATTATATTATAATCAAATTTCATTGTTTACTGATTGAAATTCAAAATTCACTTCAATATTAGTTTGATATATATAATAAATTGAGCTGTTCATATAAATTCATTGTTCGGTTTTGAATTTCTATCATATATTACATCCTTCAATATATTCTACATATAATAGAATTTTTTTTCTTTCTTATATCAATTTGCATAATAAAGTTATTAATATTCTTATCATATTTGTTTAATTATTATTAATAATCAAGATGAATTGATTTTAATGAAATATAAACAAGTTTTTTAAGGAATTGTCTTCCAAATCTCTATGTATCTAATAATAAGATAAGTGATAATGATATCTTCATTAACATTAACTTCACAAATATATCAATTTATTTTACAATTAAAAATATGTTAAAATCATTATATTCTTAATCATGTTATTATATAAATTGTTGTAAGATTATAATTTAAAATAATGAAAATTAAAATTAGTGACGGAAATATTATTGACAAACAATTTAGTGACGGAAATTACTAGCAACGGGATTTTCTCATCGCTAAAATTTATAATTAAATTTTGTGATGGAATTAGGGATAGAAATTTCTGACCAAAAAAATTCCATCACTAAATATTTATTAATGGATTTTTTAACGGATTAGTGAAAATTCCGTCACTAAATTTAGTAATAAAATTGTTCTCAGTAATCCATCAGAAATTAAAGACCGAATAATTTTTCGTCACTAATTCTATCAATAATAAGCTATTTTTTGTAGTGATATAGAACTTCCTTATTAATTGTCTGCAACAAATAGGAATATTTTGTAGGAAAAAAATATGAGCCACATATTGGGTGGGTTCTTTGTTAGAGGGGCCTTATAAGGTCTTGGGTTCTCTGACTCCAACAACTAGTTTTTAAGATGTGGTTCTCCAAAGGATTTATACTTATTACATTGATACTTTTTCATTTAATATATTATTATTTTCAATTTTTATAAATATAATAAACAGTATATATTTCTAAAAGAATTCCCGTTTTATGACTATACCATTTTTATTGACCAGAAAAAACGTGGCAGTGGAAGTTGGGCTAACGGTGGAAATAAAATGCCTATGAATGGTAACATAGTGGGCATGTGTCATCTGCCAACCTCATTATCGCTGTACCTGAAAACATCAACAACATGCGTGTGCTATAGTTGAAATTGAAGAATCAAGACTTTATATCATAGATATAAAGTGGTGGATAAATATGCACAGCATATCTTCTTTGATTAAAAAAAGGATAAAAAAACTAATATAAAACTACGACACTACCAGAAAAAAGGCTTTTCACGGCGGTTAATAGTGGCTTTTCACGGCGGTTTTGAAGGTGAAGTTGATAAAGGCGACGTTGAGGAAGGTAAAGAAAAACACGGCGGTTCTTAGTAAACCACCGTGGAAATTAATATTTCCACAGCAGTTCTTAGAAACCACCGCGGAAATTAATATTTCCACGGCGGTTAAACAAAAAATCGCCGTTGAAATTTAACTTTCAACGGCGGTTTTTTGTCTTAACCGCCGTGGAAAATACTTTTAATGGCGGTTATAAATATAACCGTCGTTAAAAATATTTTTTTAAAATTCTACTTGATTTTCATTTTTACCACCCTGCAATTTACAGTTCCAAATAAATGTAGGCAGTGCAGAATACGCAGAACAAGATCAATTAGCTAGTTAATATATATACAGCATTGAAATTCTTTTACACAATGCGAAAATAGGGAAACCGGCCAATAGAACTAAGGGGTTAATTAAGACCAAGGAACACGTATTGGCTAAGACCAATAATTCTGAAATTGAAGTAACTACTTCTCTGTACAATAGAAATCATGAACATGTACATATAAGAGGGAATTGAGAGAAAACATCTAACAATGAATTTTTTGAGAAATGACCTAACTATTTGAAAGCTAAATTTCAATAGTTTGTACCAATGTTGTTGACAAAGTGTCCCTCATCAAGTTGATGTCATCCATGAGATATGGCGCAATATTTTGAAATATTTGTTAATAAAAAATAACATACTAAACTTAGTCAAAAATGTGAAATGAATTGAAGAACGTCATGCACGTAACTCATCTTTACCTCGTCTAATTTCTCAGTCGTTCCTGTCTCAATTATGTCATTTATGTAGCGGATGACATAATATCCACACTCAACATGTCCTTGTTGACAACAGTACTAAAAAATAAGATATAAAATTGAATATTAGACATTATTGATATAAACATTAACTTTAAT
>NW_021632620.1:0-41754 GCF_004799145.2 Neltuma alba
AAAATTCAAAATTAAAACCAAAGACTGTACAATGGGCACAACCTCAGATTATCTCACTTGTTGAAGCCTTAATTTGTTGATCCTAAGTTAACTAAATGCCATGAAATACAAATCAACTTAGGGGTTTTCATTAAAACTACTAATTATGATAAAACACAATGTAAATATATTTTTGGATTTTTGGGAAATTAGGATGGAATGGATGAAAAAATTTTTGAAAACAATTGATGAAACCCTTGAAAATGGAGTTGATGGCAATCCTTATCAAAAAGATATTTGAGTAAAAATTCATTAGGTTTTCGAAATCAAAACCCTAAAGTAACCATTACGTCTAATGCTTTATGCAATGAAATCACATGTTATAAAACATTGTGAAGCTTTCCTAGTGTGCAATTATAGAATGATTGGTGCAATTGGTTTTTAACTTGAATTTTATTAATATCAAACCACTCACAACCAGCAAGAAAGCAAGTAATGAAATTGAATAAAAAGCATATATATGAAACCATATATAGAAGCTCATAAATTCTACAAAAATCAATCCATAATTACAAAGATTAATCTAAATAGAGTGATTTAACTAAATCCCACAAGTTCAGCTATACAAAAACAATTCCTAAACCTAGAAATCATAGCTGCATAGTTTAACATTAGATAAAATGAAGTACTCCCCTTTGAAGCTCTTAGACTCATGAGAGCTATCGACTATGTCTAACCATGAAAACAGTTGCACCCAATGGAATCCAAACACTTTCCATGGAGAGAATGTAGCAAAATGAAAGAAGAGAGATGAGATGGTGGAAACTATGATTGAGAGTGAAAAGATGAGAGAAAAATGAATGGGAGAGGCTGTGAATGAGTGCAATATGATAAGATTTCCTTTTAAATCTCTAATTTCATGCAATCATTATATAATCCAAAATATTCACAATCAATGCAAATTATTCCACTTTAATTAATAAATATCCCAAAAAAGATATCAAATAATATATTAAAATAGGGATTTAACTCTCCCATACTTAGACCATTGCACTCTTAGGCAAAGATACATTAAAACCATGACAAGAACCAAAAACAATTAGGAAGCTATACAAATTCATGATAAAAATATAATGGTCCAACCAATGATATCTAACAAGTTAGCAAAACTCATAGTTAAAATCAATGCAAAGGATTAGCCAAGTACGCAATCAACCATAAAAGTAGACAAATGAGAGAGAGCACTCAAGGATAACAGTGTTCACTCACTCAAATCACCTTATTGGAGTAATTTTCACTTAAATCCACTTATTTGCATTCTATCATAGGCTTATAACAATTCCACTTCCACTGTCTCAATTACTATCACAATTAAAATAAATCTTAAGGACTTTCAAAGGTTGTAATGATGGGAATAGGGCACATGGAATAAATGAGAAAAATGAAAAGAACTATGCATGCACAATGAATGATGACTAATGAGCATCCTAAATACCACTAAATATTCTATAAAATCATGCATTGTAATGATACTTTTGCTACTTGACCAGACCCAGAATGCCTTATTTTCTTCTTCTTTTTTCTCCTCAAGTGCACAACAGTTCAGAACCTTTGCTCTGATGCCAAAAATGTCACACCTTCCTTTTAGACCATATAACCTCTTAAATAGAACCATTTAGAACCATTTCTTATGGCCTTAAGTTAGAAAAATTCAAAATTTAAAATTCATTAAATTCGGATGTAAACCTAAACCAAGGCCAAATATTAAAAAATCATAACTAATTCTAAAAAATTAAAATAAGGTGTTTCCAAGTTCTATTTAAAGCTCTTAATATGATCTTTAGAGGAAAAATGTTCTTTGGTACCAAGACCTTATCAATCATTTCTAGAATCAACGCAAAGTGGCACTATTCGTATGGTAATTTCTAATTTTCTAGAATTTATGCCTAATTTTGGATAGGCATAACTTTTTATACAAAACACCAATTTTGATAAATTACCACTTGTTTTAAAGTTAAAAATATGGTCTATGTATTTACAAAGTTTCAGCCAAAAACTCATCCATTTGACCAAAATCACGTTGGCATGAAATTGAGGCAGTTTTAGGGTTATTTTATCCCTTTTTTGTGCTTTTCCTTGATTTTTCTCTTCCTTCAACACCATGTAATTATTCCATTCACATATCACATGTTCAAGTATTATAATCATAGTCCATTAGAACCATCTAGATTACTATTACAAATATCCAAGCTTTAAACATAATTATTACAAATTTATACAACAAAGTTCACATAAAATCATAAGCATTATAAGCATTGTCCACTTCAACCCAGCATAATCTCCTTGCCTTTCTCTTTGGGAGTTCCAACTCCTAGATAGTTGATTAATTAAATATGGAAAGAGTGAGATTTCAAAGAAATTTTAGTAGCAAAAACTACAATATTCATGCTAACATGCAATGTAAGAATGCCATATGTCACTAACTAAACATCAGGCATACTTTCATGCTCATATTCCATAGAAAGGGAGCAAGTAAATATACCATTTAATCACTCAACATTGCATAAAGCTAAGGCAAATTGTCAAACCTTACTTGTAGACCATATTTTGTCTCAATTGGAACCATTTAGAATCATTTCTTATGGCCTTAAGTTAGAAAAAATTGAACTTTAAAATTTCATAAATTTAGGTTACTATTCATTATAACCTTAAAGAAGGCCAATTGAAAACTCTAACTAATTCTAAAAAAATTAAAATGAGATGGCTCCAAGTTCTACTTAAAGCTCGTAATATAATCTTTAGAGGAAAAATACTCATTAGTATCCAGAACTCACCAATTAATCCTAGAATTCACACAAAGTGGTATTGTTCATATGGTCATTTTTTAATTTTTTAGAATTTATGCCTAAATTTGTATAGACATAACTTTTTGTACGAAACTCCAAATTTAACTAAATTAGCCAAATTCTTGTCCATTTGATAGAACTTCATATAGTCAAACTTTACCCTTAAAAAGTCAACTTTTATCCCCCTTTTTATGAAATTCTTAGTTATTCTCTTTTCATTTCATATGACCATTCTAATCATATAACCTATACCAAAACATGATTTCTTGATGATATAATCACATTCATAACAGCTTTGGTTATTAATACATTAATCCAACATAATTCACAATAATTCATACAAAATTACAAAATATTCACAAAGAGGCATTAAACTTAATTATCTCCCAAGATAATCTCCTTTCCTTTGATTTGGAAGGTTTTAGGTGCTGTTTAAGGCTGAGATTTTAGTTAGACAGGATTTTCCCTCTTTTGTCTAATTTTGGCCGAATTTCATGTATTTAGGGAGGTATTTATAAAGCTTAAGATCTGACCATTTCCCCTCCAAAATGGCACTATTTTCTGCCACTTAAGGGGCCATGTGTCCCTTTTCTTAGCCTCCAATTTTAGCTCATGCCAAGTGAAACACTTTTCCTTTAACCCCTCAGAGTATGCATTTGTAAGCGTTATGGTTCAAGCAGATTATGACACAAGCCCATGGATTTAAAATTTCAACATAATTACTTGGGTTACTATTCACTGTTCAAATTTCAGATTACAGGCCCAACTTCAAAAATTCATAACTAATTTCGTAAAAATCGTATTGAGGTATTCTAAAATTCTACAAAAAATATATTTCAATGCTCTTTTAGGAAAAAAAATCCAATTTGACTTATCCTTGACCAATTCGTATAGTTTATTCTGTAAAGATTACTATTCATTTGATAAAATCCGGAACTTCCATATTCTATATCTCAACTTTGAAAATTCGTATCTCCTTCTGTACACATCCAATTGAGGTGATATACCTCTCATTTTAAAGCTTGGAATGTGTACTATAAGTTTGCCAAATCTCATGGCTTAACTCATTCATGTGATAGGCCAAACTAGAGCTACAATCTCACTGCCCTAGGACCTACGTTTTATCCCTTAACCACTCTTTACTTTAATTCTTTTTGTTTCTTTGGCATACATAACTTAGGATTAATCTTTCTCATTCATTCTCATCCATTTTCATTCATGTCATAAACATTATAATTAAATACATGGCATCATTGGCATCTATAACATAATTTACAAAATAGGAGAATTATACATTCATCAACAATCTCATTCATTAAGAAGAATAATTCTCCACTTTCTTCTCCTTACTTCTCATACCATTATTGCCCATCGTTGATTGAGCTAAATGATTAGTTAGGAAGGGGTGAGATTCGAGAGAATCTCAGTAGCAACTATTACCACATGTATGCACAAGATGGATGCTAGTGTATGGTACGTAGTTTTCCATAAACTTAAGTTAACTAGTGACATGCCATCATGTTTTATGCTTGGTATAAAAATGCATGACCATGAAAACATATTAAAAACATCATTTCCAGTAATAATCATCATGTCACAACATCATACAAACATCAACAAAAGAAACTAACACATAAGCGTACCAAATCAAGCACATAAAGGGTAAGTTCACTAGCTTGTACTATAAGTTTTCCTCTTGTTCTGCCTTTGATTCTCTTGACTTGCCAACCATTTGAACCTTTGGTCAATATCATCAAACATCCTCTTGGATGTTCCAAGGTCCTAAACATAGCCATATTGATCATACAATCTATTAGGACCAAGAGATTACATAATGTTCAAGACTAGCTCTCTTGAACCTCAACCCTTTCTCTTGGTTTTAGGGTTTTCTTTCTAGCTTTTATAACATAAATCTCATCATTTTCTATCCTTAAGATCTATTTATTGTTAATTAGGACCACTTTAGATGGCCTTAGATTCAAGAAGATCAAATCTGAAAATTTTGCTTCACAGGTACTGTGCACACAGACATTTTAGAATTTTTAGTCAACTTTGAAAATTCATAATTAATTCTTGTAAAATCAAAACTGAGTGGTTCTAATTCCTACTAAAAGCTCCTTAAGTTCTCTTTTAAGGAAAAATAGTTTTAGGATCCAATTCTATACAAAACAATACCAAAATTGTATAGAATTTGCTATTCTTGCAAAGGTTAAACACTATTTCTAGATTTCAAACCTTAACTTTGAAAAATTGCCATAAATCATACATATATCCAAATGAAGTTTTTTTCCTATGGATTTAAAACTTACAGAGTTTACTTTAATCATGAAAAATTTTAGAATCAGATACAAATAGTAACTTACTCGAAATAGGCATTAAGGTAGATGTTATAATTATCACATACCTTGATCTTGAAGTTTGAATCTTGTTTCTTCTTCTTAGCCTTCAACCCCACATTTTTCTCTATAATTTTTTTGTAGATTTTTCCCTCTACAAATGGCTGCCAAAATTCTCTTCCAAGATGGGGTATTTATAGCCAAAACTTTAGCTTAATTGGACCAAAATGCCCTTAGTGACTAATAAAAAGAGTAAGGGTAATTTTGAAACTTTAAGTTGACTTTTACATCATCATTGCATTATCTTCTTGCATCATCCTTATCTTATTCTTCTAGAAGGTGTTAGGTGTCACAAAAGTGATGGAGGAGAAGGGAGATTAGATCCTAGCCATTGGATCAAAACTTAATCCTTAAGTTTCCTCCTAATTTACTTGGCCCACATTTGTCTGATTTTCTTTATGGCCTTTCGGAGGTCAGAAAATTCTTCTGTCTACTCCATAAATTTGCTTTTATTCTAAAGAATATCTATAAATTTTCTCAGGCCATAACTCTTCCTTTAAGCCTTGCATAAAATTCATTTACTAAAATACTCTTTTATCGGCATAATTGGCTTTTTAATTTATTAAAGCTATTCCACTAGTCTTTTGGTTGTGGGTCCAATTTTATAAATTAGTCCAACCTTTCAACAATTTCATCTCATTTTTGCATACTTTTTACCAGCCATAACTTTATAAATTCTATTTAAGCTGTCTTAGGGGTATTTTTATCATTTCTCTTCACAAAAGAGTCTTAAAATATTATTTCCTATTTTCTAAGATTTTCTTAGAATTTTTTGTGTACTTTCCATTTTTACCCTTGATGGCCGTAACTTTCTGAATTTACGGTTTTACCCCTACTTGGGCTTAACCTCATAAAACCATCTTTTTTAGGCTTTTAACTTAACCTTTGGCCTATATCTAGCCTCTTTTCTCTTTCTAGGCTTTGAGACTTTACTGGAGCCTTTAACTTTGATTACACTTTAGCCCTTTAAAACTTTCACTTTGCAGTTTAGTTCCTACAACTGCTTTAACTTCCTTTCTCATCTTTGGGACCTCTGCTAAAAAAGGTCTAGTAGCCTATCCAATTCAGGCTATTTCTGTTATTTCTAAACCCAAAAATTGGGATGTTACAACAAGTGTCCCTTATTGATTTTTCCTTTGGATTTTAGGCTTAATTTGGGCTTAAGCTCTCTTAACATAATGGACCATGGCTGCATGAAATTTCTGGGCTTTCTTGGTCTAATATGAAGCCTAAAACTGATTAGAAAGGTAGGAAGTGTGGCCCAATCATAATTATCCATTTCTAACCAAAACTTACTATTTCAGTTACTATTTTCAAAAATAGTTCTGGGCCTCCAAAAATTTATTTTTCTTCATCAAAAATTCCCTTTTAATATATGAAAGCCTCTTAAAAAATTTTGAAATTTATCTCAGACTCTAACTATTTAATTTGAATTTTCTTCAAAATCAGGCTTTATCGATAAGATTCCGGTAATAAATATTCAAAAATTAATTCCTACACTTCCAGGGCCTTAATAAGGTTCCAAAACCTCTAATTTATCATTTTTCTATTTTTTGGAAATTTTCAATAATTTTTCTGTAATTTTCCCATTTTACCCTTCCTAGACCAATAATTTCAAAAAATAGTCCAAATCCTATTTGGATTTTATGTTATGCCTGGCTTCGTTGGTCAGTCTACTTTTTATATTGGCCCTTGACTTAATTTTTTATATTCATTATCTGGTTAAATTTTGTGGGATGTGACACAAACTATGTATGGAGTTAACCACATTATTATCTATCTAGCTCTACCACATCATGGCATAAAAAAACCAAGCAACACATAGCAAACAAACAAAGCGAGTTAGCAATTAAATTGCAAGTTTATTTCTACCTCTTTAATTATCCAAGTATTCAACCTCTTTGGCTCCTTTTTATTCCTCCTTGTTCTCTTGCTCAGTGCCTATCAATTCATGTATAAATATATGCCACATTATCAATAATAACACATAAAATTCTATTAGTGTTGGATTTAACTGTTTTGATGATAACAAATTAAGTTTCTAAGTATCTCTGAATATATGTTATATTAATCGATCAAATGTTCAATCACCAGTTAATTGAACATGTGCCAGATAACTGTCAAAGTATTTTCTGTACATTTACTGTTATGCTTAATTGATCATGTGAAAGATAACTTACTTTGTTCAATAACTTGTTAGATAAATGAGTTGATCAATCAACTGATCGATCATTGGTATAATTGGTTAATATAAGATATTACAGGAAATAATTGATCACTTAATCAATTATTGGTTTGATCCATAAGCTGTCAGGAAAAAGGGTTCAACTTCCTCACCTACAACAGAAGGTTTATCGATCAACTAATCAATCAAGAGGTAATTGATAATGACTCAAATTATTGGTAAGGTTCCTTGTTTTACTCACTGTCTTAAATAGTTTGTAAATTATTGAACACCTTATAGATCAATGATTTACCAATAACTTGTTTAATCAAAGCTTTATTATGTTATTTTATAAATCAAGATTTTTACAATCATTAATCGATCACTTAATCAATTATCTATTAATTGATTATTTAACCAATCATCAACTTGTCCCATTACATTATCTCTTCTAGTCTTTTTGAACTGTTTTCAGATCACTTGTTCGATCAATCCTTTTTCGATCAAGTGTCAGGTCATTATGTTTAAAAGATATTTTCACAATTATCGATGAGATGTTTGATCAAGTAACTATCGATCATCTATTCGATCAATGCATCAATTCATCACTCAAATAGCTCTTCACGATGATTTTTCATAAACCTTTATCTTTAAGCTTTTCTCAGCTTCTTTAATCATATTATTTTTCTTTTTAAGAATACGAAGGCATACAAATTTGGAAGAAATAAACCATGCACAGAATTCAAAAGTACTTTACTTGCAAAGATCACTTTGTTTGTATTTTACCATTTATCGATCACTTATTCCATCATTGTATGATCTATAATGAACTCGATAAATGCATACATCTGTTAAGTCTAGCTCTTTATAATTAATTGATAATATGAGTGATCAAAGGGTTATCGATCAAGTAAGTTCATTTTACTTTCTTAATATCTAATGATTGATTCTATGTTTTTTATCTGTTATATCAATATCAAGAATCATCACCTTTTCTGTTATTCATTTATACTTACTTGAAGAAGAAAGTTTACTTATGCTAAGATATTTCTATAGATTATGAAGCACAATGGATAAACTATAGGCTTAAACCTACTGTGTCAAAAGCATTTATTACAAACAACCGTTGTAATTACCAAACACAAGCAAGCGATCTTCCAATGGCTAGAAGCTCTTTAGTCTTACGGATAACTAAAATACTCCAACTATAAATGGCGCAAAGAGCATTGAATGAAGTATTGAATTCATGAGCTACCATCTATTGAAATTTTCCGTTGCATTCAATACTCTGTTTTTTTTTAATACCAAACTTCAGTATTTAGAACATATACTTTGTATGAGAGAGTCTGAAATGTCTTTTACTCAAATTTGTGAGTTACTCAAGAGTGTAGACTCTTAAGGAGTTGTAACCTTAAGGGGGAGTGACTGAGAGCGACTCAATTGCTATACTGAGTTGCCAAGAGCTCATTGAATCTTAGAGAGTTAGTGCAAAACTCAGAGGTGCTATGAGGACTAGACGTAGGTCAAACGGTTGAGACCGAACCAATATAATCTCCTGTGTCATTGCTCATCTGTTCATCCTTTACTTATCTTCATTGTTATATTTATTGATTTTATTAAGTCAAATTTTTATATATCACCCAATTCACCCCTTCTTAGGTGAAACTACCACTAACAGTTAGGTATCAAAACAACTCTACCACCCTCTTTTCTTTGACTTTTTGACTTAAATTTTCATCTTTGTTTTGACAAGCCTCAAGGGCCATTCCTACACAATTTTTCATGTAGAATTCAAATATCAACTTGGTTTTATCAAAATCAAACTTCTCCTTGTGAAATAACTCTTAGCCGAATAGGTTACACATTAGGGTTAGAATTTCCATCTTTGATTTCAATGCTTTCAAACACTTTCTCTTAGTATTTTCTCACAGAAAAACATATTCTAAACTCCTTGAAATCATCAAATTAAACTAAAACAATCTCTAAACCCTTTAACCAAGCTTGGCTGAATAGGTTTCCTAATTAGGAAATTTAGAGTTTCTTCTAAAAATCAATCAAAACATCAACCAAGCAAGCCAATCTAAGCTCTAAATCATGGTTTCTATCCTTCCCTAATCGTTCCTCATAATTTTGAAATTCTATACAGCATGACAACTTGGAATTTTGTCACCAAACTTCACTTACAACAAGCTAGAAACATAGTCAAATGAAGGTTCCAACATACCTTGATTAATCCTTGCTCTTTGCTTGATAATTTTTGGCCGAATCCTGTGTGTTCTTCCCTATCCAAACTTAGTTCTTTCGTAGCAAAAACCTCCCCCTTCCAATGACAAAAAACCTTAATTTTGAAGGGCTTGGGAGGGGTATTTATAGACTAATTTTTGGCCTCCCTTGCCTCCAAGTGTCCCACAAAAATCTAGAGGGAAAAACCTATATATCCCCCCTAATAAGTGCAGAAATTTTGGAGAGTCCAAGTGTCCCAAAGGTAATGATGTTTAGGATAAAACATGTGTTAATTTGTATTATTTTATTTCTTAATATCATAGGTCACTTAGGCTACAAATTTATGGGCATTTCTTAGCCCAAATCACATCCAATGGGCTGGAAAAAGAAGGACGGAATATCACCCTTCAATTCCAAACATTTTTTCACCTAATTTTGCCGTATCAAATAAAATTTCTATCTAATTTCTAATAATATTTTTGGACTTTCAAAAATTCATTTTTTCCCATCTAAAATCATCTTTTAATATAGGAAGGTCCCTTGAATTTTTGAAATTTATTTCAACCTCTAACTACCTGTACTAAATTTTCTCCGAAATCGGGTTTTACCGATAAGATTTTAGCAATAATTATTCTAAAATTAACCCTTTCACTTTCAGAGCCTAAAAACAATTTTATAAGCTCAAATAAATCTTCAAATAATTTTCTCATATTTTTTTAAAAAAATTATTGAGGTCTTTACATATTTAAAATAATTATTTCCGGCTAATTTTTCATCATTTAAAAAAAAACCTCTGTTTATAAAAAATTCTGTAATAAATTATTTTCATGTTATTTCCACCTTTAGGGCCTCAAATATAGTTCCAAACCCTTTAATTTATTTTTTATGATTTTTTTGGGAATTTTTGGAAATTTTTCTCCAATTTTTCCATTTTGCCATTCCTAGATTGATAATTTCAAAAATATCAGTCTGATCAGGAGTCAAATCTCAACTCAAAAGTTGTTCTAGCTCTGAATCTACTTTACTACTTAGCCCTCTAACTAATTTATTATCCACACTCCCAAGGTTAAAATTAGTAGGATGTGACACTAGTCGTATCCCTCTAACCCTGAATCAATATATATATATATATATATGATATAATAATCTCATACCTTGATACCTTACGTCCCCATTTTTTTCTTTGTCTCTGTTTTAGCTTTCTTTTTATATTTGTTTCCTTTTCTAAGGTTTGTAAAAAATAAATTGAGATACTATCATAAAGCCCAAAATTAAATATTTAACAGGAGACAAAAAATGATAAGAGTTCCTTTTAGATCTCTAAGTTCATACAATCATTATTTAATTCAAAATATCCATAATCAATGCAAATTATTTCTTGATAAATATCCCAAAAAAGATATCAAATAATATATTTAAAATAGTGATTTATCATCCCTTTGCACAATTCATTGTTAAGGATTTGTTAGTGAGACGATTAAAGACTTTGGGCATGTATAGAACATGAGGTTTTTGAACTTCTTTTATTGATAAATAAAAGAAATGTATTACCATTAGGTATGTTGAGTATGAACACATACATATGTGTATAGGGTATACAACAATTAATATGTCGTATAGGTTAAGGTTAGCTTTTTAATTCATACGAATAATTGCCTTCTATGCTTACGAGGAACATAGAAGATAAGACACCGCTTGATCACCATATTGCAAGAACAATAGTCGAGAAGTATCATAGTACATATGTCACCTCAGATAAGTTTAAGATGAGATCCACAATAGAGAAAATAATGGATCTACACAAAGATTGAATTGAGTTGGATAAATACAATCCATAAAACGTGTAGCCAGGCAAAGAACTCTTTTCTTATGAGACGTCATTAGAGTTCTATTAAAGAGGTTCAATTTAAATATTGTGCATGTCTAGAACTAAAGTCTATACGGTGTCAATAAATCAGAATTGACATATGCTGTTAACAAAGTTAAGACAAACACTGTAATATGTAACTCATACTGTACGTGCTTATAAAAACTATAACAAGGAATGTGAATGGAAGATCCCTGTTCCACCACAATGTAAGTCCTAAAAAAGAGAAAAATTCTTTCATAATGCCCTTAACAATTAGACAGCATCATGATGGGCTAATTTGGTGTATCTACTTTAGCTTGCACTATATGGTCATGAATGATTCAATCTAAAAGGTCAACACTAGACCCAATGATGACCAGTTAGAAGGAAGGTTTGTTACACCTTACATCTAGAATACCTTAGGGTCTAATTAGAATCATTTTAACCACTTTGGATGGTCTTAAACCCACAAATATACATTTTAGATGCTGATTTTCATAAAATCACTGTTCGTTTGGTAAAATTCCAGTTTTTCAATCTAATTTTGAAAATTTGTAACTAATTCTAGAAAAATCAAAATGGATTGGTTTAAAATAATTGGAAAGCTATTTGAATTCTCTTTCAAGAAAAATAATCTTGTGAATTAGTGCCAGAATTTTTGGAAAGTTACCACTGTTACTTTGGGAAAAACCCTTTTCCCAGATTTTAAATCTTAATTTTGAAAACTCGCCATAAATTGTACCGATGTCCAATTTTAACATGCTACCTATTGATTTGAAGCTCAGGGCATGAACTATAAGATTCCAAATTTTGTGATTAAATTCCTTCAATAACATACTCAAAACGCAACTCCAAGTTACAGTCTACTTAGGGTTACAGCAGCCAAGCATGCATACTTATATATAACCAAAATGTAATTGTTCGCTATGATTCATCACCACATTTATCCTTGAATTTGTAGCTTCTTCTTGGATGTCTTATCCCTTAGAATGTTAGATTACATTTGGAAGGAATGATATTTCAAAGAAATCCCAGTAGCAAGATTAACCAACTATAACATCAAACATGCATCATCATTATACATATCAACAATAGCTACTATTGGAGAACTAATCCTATTATAATTAGGCAACCTCTAACATGCAAAAGTGGAGTCAATAAAATGCAACGAGCAGCCACATCACAATCATTATAGTTCACCTACATAATAGCAAGCATCAATGTAATAATAAACAATGCAATGTCAATATTAGTAGTCAATTAGATCTTACTACCGTGCCAAAAGCTCCTTGTTTCTTGGCTCTTTTTCTCTTCCTCCACAAATATCAAACCCTAAACATCATATCTCACAAAAAGGGCAGCAACATTACAATCCGAACCACCAATGACAAAACTCAAGTAACCCTTAACCCTTAAATCTTTGAATTTCGGAGCTGTCTTCTTTAACCTAAAAATTCCTTTGTTAGGTAAATCCTATATAGTTTTTCATGTAGAATCCAAATATCAACTTAGATTTATGAAAAGAAATTTCTTTCCTTATGAAACAGTGTTGGCAGAACCATAGGGGTCTTGAACTCCGAAATCACAACTTTAATTCTAACGCTTCCAACATTTGTTCTTTAGGTTTACCCTACATCATTTTTTCATTTTAAATGGAATGGAAGTATCAAAATTTTGAAAAAATCATCCTAGGTTATAGTATTCAAAGTGGCTGCACAATTCCCCCTATAAACCAATCATGAAATCTTTTAACAACAACTCAAAACCACTTGAAACAACCTTGATTCAAAGTATTCTAACTAGGTGTCACCAAAAAAAAAAAGTATTCTAACTAGGTTTAACAACAAAACTTCCTTCCCTTAACCATTATACATTTCGGCCAGCATACACAAGGGGACTAGATAGAATTTTCAGCCATCAAACTTAAGGAAAACAAGCACGAACTATAATGAAGCAACTTATTAACCTTGAATCTTAACTTAGTAGACCAAAGTAGCTTATTTTTTCCTTGATCACACTTCAAGAATCCAACTTGCAAGAGGTCCCCTCTCTTGGCCAAAAATGGTGGTCTTGAAATGGGAGGGAAATGGTCTATTTAATGCCAAAATATCCCAACCACTAACATTAATGATATGCTAGGTGTCATTACCCTAAACCGCCTTGTAACCTCTCTCTTAATTAAGTAAATTCCAAATGAAATTAAGTTCAAAAGTCAAGATCCTCTCCTTACATGGCTTGACACTTAGCAACTTTAAATCTTCTCCATTGGTGGCTTGACAAGTGGTAACTTGTGGGCTATTTAAAGTGCAAGACTCTTTATTAGTGCGCTTTTGCTCCAGGTTTAATTTTTTCTATAATTATAGTACTTTAGCCTCTGTAATTATTTTTTGTCAGATCCATAATCCATTCTTCTTATTTTTATCTTCTTAAAATGCCCTTCTTTGCTAAAATCCCGAATTCCTACTAATTATGAAAAGAAAAACTATTTTCCTTTTCATAAGGGTTTTCCTACTTGTCGCAAGAATTAGGGAATATCTTGGATATTTATGAGGCTTGTTTAATCCCATAATCTCTTATAATTCCTTGAGATATCATATAAATTTTCTTAAAATTTTATTCGCTTTCCACATATTTATTTGGAATTTTCCCAAATAAAATGCAATATTGGCCTAATTCCCCTTAAAATTCCATTGTATTTTTTTCTAGGGGTCATTTAGGTATTAAAGTACTTATACCCTATCATATAATTCTCAAAGCACATTATCCTTATTTTTTCTTAATTTTTTGAGGCTGGAAATATTTTTCTATAATTATTTTTTACCAATTTTCCTTAATTAATCAATATTCAATAATTACTGAAAATACAATAATTATTGTTTTCCACCATAATTTCAACTTTTTGTGCTTAGAATATTATCCAGGGACCTTTTCGCTACCTTCCATAATTACTTGCTAAATTTTGGAAATTTCTAACATATTTTTCCCAAAATTTCATATTTCTTCCATTATTCTGGCCCTTAAATGTCTGGGGATTTTCTTACTCTTAATTATAGTCTCCCCCCTAAACAAATTTTCTCCTCAAATTAAAGAATACCTTATGAGAAAAGTTCGGGATACTTCTCCTTCATTTCTATTTCCATCTCCCAAGTGGCTTCTTCCAATAAAAGACCTTTCCAGATGACTTTGACCAACGCAATCTGCTTGTTCCTCAACTGTTTGACCTTTTGATTAATGATTCATTTTGGTCTAACCTCAAAAGACAAGTTGTCTCTAAGTACAATGTCATCGTACTTTATGACATGCATTGTGTCTGAGTGGTACTTTTTCAGGTGGGAGACATGGAAAACATCATAAATTTAACTGAAATTTAAGGGAAAGGGCCAATTTGTAAGTTATTGGTCCTGCCTTGGAAAGAATTCGGAACTGTCCAACGTATTTTGGACTCAACTTCTTAGTCTTTATGTCACATCCCAAAAATTTTCACCTCATTATAGAGAATCAAAAAAATTGGGATAAGGGTCAATATAAGAATTAGACGGGAAAATGAAACAACTTTTGATGTGAAACCCCGATAAGGATCGGGTTGGCATTTCCGTAATTATTAGTCTAGGAAGGGTAAAACAGGAAAATTTGAGAAAAATTCTAGAAAATCCCCAAAAAATGGGAAAAGTGTAGAATAGAGGTTTTGGAAACTTGGTTGAGGTCTGAAAGGTAGAAATTCGGTGAAAATGATTTATGGTGGAATTTCCCGTAAATAGAGGTTTTTCAGGAAAATATTGGAAAATCAAAGGAAAATAATTATTTTAATTAGTTAGAGGCCTCAATAAATTTGGGAGATCGATGGATAAATCATCTAAATATTTATTTGAATTTATAAAATTGGTTTTAGGCCTTGGAAACTCAGAAAGTAATTTTAGGGAATTTATTTTCCCTCAGAACTACCGATAGAGGCCTAATCAGAAAAAATTCCAAATAAATACCTAGACATGAATTATCATAGAGAGAAATGAATTTTTGGAGGTCTGAAAAATTATGAAATATTACTAGTGAATAGTAACAGATAAAGTTTCAAATTGGTTTGGGATAGTGATTTGGTTTGTGGGTTATCTTTTTAGACCGGCCTAAACCATTTGTAGGGCCAACATTGAGCTCAATAAGGGCTCAATTTCATGCAAAATCTGGAGGCTTCAATTAATTAAGGAAAAATACAAAAATTAAGGGATAATTGTGTGGAAAAATCTAGATGATGGCCACTTGGAGTGATCTAAATATTTTAGACACTTGATAATTGCCACATACACCCCTTGAGGTGTCCAATTTCATCCAAACAAGGAGGAGAAAGGGCATATCATATTTTCTATAAATACCCCTAGAAAATACCAAGAAAATGTTGGAAAATGGGAAAAATAAGGGGTGACTCTGTCAATGTTCATTCAGCCCCTTTGTTTGAAATTTTTGAGGTGTTTTAAGCAAGAAATCATCCAACAAATACCAAGGAAACATTAAGGTATGTCCAAGCATCATTATCCCTAAGTATTAGATTGATTATATTAGGATTTTTGCTTGGGAAAATACTGAAAAAATGCTAGAAAATGCTGAAAAATTTGGTTAGGATGTGTTGAAGGGAATTGAAAGACGCGCAATGGAAAATAACTTTAAAATTTTCAATCCCTTGCCCGGATCTACCGATTGTGTTTAAGTTAAGTAGTAAGAAGTATTACCTTCGATGTTCGATTTCTTGGTGGCTTGGGGATTCCGCCGTTCAGGATGCCTCTGCTCGCCTCTTTTATCGCTCGAAGTCGACAACTCAAATCGGCTTCCTCTACCGGTATCTATACGAACAGCGTTCCAATCACGAACGATGTGCTAGCACCTCTTGTCCTTCTAGGGTTTATTTAAAAAGAATCCGTCCTTCCTTCTCTATTTACTGGCCGTCTCTTATCTGCAAGCTTTTGCACTCTCACACCCAAAACCCTAGCTCCTAATATCAAATATATAGGATGCTATAGGTATTATGAAGGATATTTGATTTCAAAATTAATCCTAAATTAATTCCGAAATTAATACAATATCAAATATTGCGTAATCAGATAAGAAAACAATTAAATAAATATGGTTTATATTAAATCCATCCCACAGATTTAATTCACCTATTTATTTAATTCAAAATAAAGATATGACGGAATTATATTTGATTTATTCTCATAAATCAAATTTGAGAATTATATTATATCTTATCAATTTAAAATTGATATAGATTTAATTTATCCTAATAAATTAAATCTAAGAGATATATATTTCTTATCAATTTAAAATTGATATATAGATTTAATTTATCCTAATAAATTAAATCTAAGATATCATATCCATTTAAATTTCAAATTTAAAAGTGATATAGATCTAATTTATCCTTATAAATTAGATCTAATAATTAATATCTCTTATATTTATATAATATGTATATATATATATACCAATTTATATATATATATACATCCACCCTATATTATTCATTGAATCTGGACATCATAGCTCGTGTTGGGCTATTTTGTGTGCGACCCTGTAGGCCCATATGAAGTTGGCAGTGGGCCATTAACTATAATGACTCACAAGTCGTAAGCGGTCTCTAGCAAGACATCACGACTACCCAAATCATATGAGGATCGTTGAACGATGTAACCTTTCATACAACCATATCACGTCCCTTTTGTCACATGACATTTTGGTCATGGATGAGGCATGGAGAACGTCATCCTCCTATTCATGACCGTTACTTTCTCGATCCCTAAGTAGTCTGAGTATAGAAACGGAACTACCTTTCCATTATAGTATGGCCATACATTTCTCAGACTCACTCATCGAGGGGCCCAGTAATATCTCTCTACGAATGTGAGGGACAAATTCCATCTTGACCATTCACATTCCTCCGCATGAAAAACCACTAAGCCTGAACATAGTCTTTATGATCACTTGGTCAAAAGTGAATTTTGACTAGGTCATAGCTGAGCATTTCTCATGTAGGAATCCAGATGATCTCAGGTCAAAGGGCACAGTGACATGATTTGTATATGAGAGAAGCTTATGACTTAACCCATGCAGCTCTCTCATAGTGAGTCGGTCCAACACCTTGTACTCTTACATATGCCTATGACTTTTATTTATATCTCTATATATCTTCAAAGTCATACTGGTCTTATTTCATCTCTGCTCCCACATAGATGACCAACCAGGGACATTTAGGATAAATCATGTGTTATCCAAGGATAGTCATCACAGTAAACATGCAAATAATATGATAACATAATTAAGAAATTCATAAATGAACAATGTTCATAACACAATGATTGGCCCCTAGGGCACAATTTCCAACATGTGTGATGCTTAAGAAAGGATAGAAACCTTAATAATCAAGTGGAATAAGGAAGATTAAGTGGTGTATGGATTGATTTTTGGAAGAAAACCAAGTTAGGGTTTGGTTCTTCATTTCGGCCAGCACTGTTCATAGGGAAGGAGTTTTTTTTTCATTGATTTGATGATTTCAAAGGCTTTAAAACATGATATTATGTAGGGATATTTTGTTGGAAAGTGTTGAAAATCATTGGAATCAAATAAGAAAATTTTAGAAAGATATAACCCCTTATTTGACCAAGTGAAGATCATGGGGAAGGAATGTGAATTTTAAAAATCTAATTGCACCATTGGATTCCTTATGAAAAATTGTGTTGGTTTGAGTCATGAGATGATTGATTCAAAAGAAGGAATCATTTTGTTAAAAATCAAAGAAAAAAGGGGGGATTGTTAAGTTAAAGTTAAAGTGTTGTAATTAAGTTGTTTAGTGGTTAATGTGCCTATGTTTATGCTTGGTTTAATAGGCATTGTGAGGAGGAACCAAGAGGAAGCCTTGTTCTTGAAGTAACCAATTGAGCAAGTGTTGAAGAGGTAGTTTTGAATTATAATTTGATTGTTTGTCTTGCTTGTTTAATCTGATTTGTTGTTTTCTTGGATTGAGAAACTTGTGTGGTGATATTAATTGGTTGGATAACCTTGGTTTATGCTTTGGCCAAATAGATTGAATTGTGTTAATATGGAAGTGTTGATGTTCCTCTCGTAGCATGGCATTAAGCATGATTTTATGTGGTTTGAATATGTCTTGAGGTTTGATAACATGTCATATGTGAACTTGCTTAATTTACATAAAAATTATAATTCATATGCTGCTAGGATTTCTTTGAAATCTCATTCCCCCTATGTTAAATTATGTCTCAAATAGGGAATGATTCATCCGATGGCAAGGGTAAGGAAATGATTTTGGGATAGAGGAGTATTATAGAATTGATGCTATTATGTTATGATGTGTAATGTATTAATGAGCTTTATGTTGGAAATGTAATAGATTTTAAATGATATGTGATATAAATTATGTTTGTATGACATGCCCTCATGCTAAAATTATGAATGGTGGAATGTTAACGGAGTGTAGGAAAGAGGAAAATGGGAGATAAATTAAAGAAAGTGATATTAGGGGATAAAATCTCCTTAAAAAGTGTTGAACTTATGGCACATAAAATAATAAGCAATTGTGGGAATCTAAGCATGAAATTTGGCAGGCTAATAGAACTCATTTTTAGCTTTAAAACAAGTAGTAAACCACTAAAATTGGAGTTTTGTGCTAAGAGTTATGCCTTTTCGAAATTGGGTAAAAATACTAGAAATTTGAAAAATTACCAAATAAACAATGTACTTTGATGAATTTCCTGGAATTATTCTAAATGGAATTAGACCTAATGAGTATTTTTCCCCTATAGAACTCTTAGCAAGGTTTGCATGAAAATTGGAACCATATCTTTTTGAGTTTTCTAGAATAAGTTATAAATTTTCAAAGTTGGCACATTTTTGAATGAACAGTGTACATATGGAATGAACAGTGAAATTTTGAATTTTAAAATTTCTCATCCAGGGACGCTGCAAAACACGTTATAATGGTTCTAATTGACGTATAATGAGTTATAAAGAGAGGTGTGACACTTTAGGAATCGACCGACCCCCGTCATTGGCAACACTTTGAGGAATACGATCCCCAACTTCAAACTCCAACGGTCTCCTTCTAGTGTCCATGTAGCTCTTCTATCTACTTTGGGCTGTTACTAGTCTTTGTTGAATGGCTTTAATTTGCTGGGAGGTCTGATCTACTAAATCAAGGCTATACATACTTTTTTCACTAAGCTCTGTTCAACATAAGGGAGATCTACATTTTCTCTCGTAAAGTGCTTCATATGGTACCATTCGAATACTTGAATGAAAACTATTGTTGTAGGCGAATTCTACTAATAGTAAGTACGTATCCCAATTACCCCAAAAATCAAGCACACATGCCCATGGCATATCCTCTAATGTCTGAATTGTTCTTTCTGTTTGTCTCTCTGTTTACGGATGGTAGGCTGTACTGAATCTAAGAGTAGTGTCCATTTCTTATTGTAAGGACCTCCAAAACTTAAAAGTAAATATCGAGTCTCGATCCAAAACAATACTACTTGGGACACTATGTAGCCTAACTATCTCCTTGATGTAGAGTTTTGCTAACTTTTCTGGAGGTCTTTAACATTCATCATGAGAAAATGTGCTGACTTGGTCAAACGGTCTACTATGAGCCATATTGCATCGTCTTTAGTCGAAGTCATTGGTAACCCTACTATAAAATCCATTGATATGCTATCCCACTTCCATTCAAGGATATCCAGGGGTTGTAATTCTCCCGTAGGTTTCTGATGTTCTGTCTTTACTTTCTGGCAAGTGAGACGCTTTGTCACATATTCCGTTACATCCTTCTTCAATCCATGCCACCAAAAGAGTTCTTTGATGTCATGGTACATCTTAGTCATTCCTGGATGAAGAGTATATTGACTCTTATGGGCCTCTGCTAGTATCCTTTCCCTAAGATCGACTACTCGAGGAACATAAGTTCTCCTTCTAAACTTTAATAGTCCCTCCTTAAAAATTTCAAAGTTTCGGGTCTTACCTTTTAACAGCTTTTCTTTGAACATTTCTATTAACCAATCATTCGACTGCGCTTCTCTAATCTGATTCTTCAATAGAGTTGTGAACTGTGTTCTACCTCCTTTCTCTTCTACTAGCTACATTTGATATAGAGGATGCAACATCCTAATTTTCATATCTCTAACATTTAAACAAATTTTTATAGAATAGGTAGAGGTTAAATATATAAATGTAATTAAAATAATTCTGATTTTATGTATGTATATGTGTGTGTATGAAAAAATGAATAAAATAGCAATGTTATGAAGTCACACATTTACTAAATAATAGGAAGATGGATAAAATAGCAATGTTAAGAAGTTCCGCATCAACTAAATGATAGGAAGAGGGAGCTCTAGGAGCCTATATATAGGTGGTAGTAAGGGAGAGTTAAGACATTAAATTCAACGGTTGGATTAATAATTAGACTTCTACAGTAAGAATAAATTAACTCATATTGAGGTTGTCTGTCTAAATTCTTTGAAGATAGAACATAAGCTATAAATTGAGGGTTCTCTATCTAGGTTATGAATTTGGTGATTCAAATGATATAATTTAATAATTAAAGATAATGCAAGTTAAGGGAACCTAGGAATTGAATATAAATTATCATATATATGTTCTAATCCCAAACCTTAGAGCCTTTTAAGCTAGAATTTTGACTGATAGTTGAAGGTATTAGAGGGAGTGTTAAAGACTAGAAATTTGTGAGTAGTTTACTCTAATACTGTAGAGATAATGTTTTAATTTCTATTGCAGATATAAATACTACTATAGCATTTTCGAGTACGAGCCTCGTTTGTACTTAACTGTTAGCTAGCAGCCCAAGTAACTGAATTGCTATCTATTACATGCTCTAGTATAAGGTTGATGAGTGATTTTATAACCAGTTTTTGTATACATATATTATGTTTTGTATGAACTGTCTTGTGGGATGCTATTTCAAAAAAAGGTTGAAATATTTGTATTGCTAGAAATTAATGATTATGACTAAGATATTATTCTGGAATTCGTTTGATTATGTATATAAACATGTTATTGTGAACCCTGTGCATCTAGTTTGGTTAGGGGAGAAGATGATTGGAGTATACAGATATAAACATGCCACGTGGTATCAGCCTCCATACGGAGCTCTATGGTTGGCCACTATTATTGCCCCACTAGTTCTTCGAGGGACTACAACACCCCACTAGTTCTTTGAGGCGAGACCCATCGTCCACTGAGTGCTCTGTGGTCTTTGGCCAGTCCATATCACTCGTATGGTGAGCTTGTCAGAGTAGTCAGTCAAATGAAAAGAACTTAGCCCATGGCTCCAGTCGGCGGAAATAAGAAGGATACAAGGATGGATTTGGGTTCATGGATTGCATATGACATGGTATATTTATTTGATATTTATATCTTTTGGATAAAATGAAAAGCATATTATCTCTTTTGGAATTTATTAGCTGCATGAGATTGGCGGAAATAATTGACTTGTGTGGTTATGGTGAGTTTAACTATTAAATAAATGTCTATTGACTGTTATTAACTTTGTGTATCCCACTTGACACCTCACTAGCCCATGCTAGTGTGTGTGATAGGTAGGGATTTAGTTATTGAGATGTTGTCTCATCCCTATTGTTTAACATTTTGCAAGTGAAAACTTTAGAGGAGGGACGTTAAGGAAGGTTCAGGAGGAGTAAAGCTACATTAGCCACCTGCAGTGTCTCCTCGATTTATGAGCTATGTTTTATCCTGTATATTGCCACCTTAGGATAAATTGTTTTTAATTCATTTATGCATTATTATGTCTTATGTCCTTTAAATTGTACTATTGTGGTATGTGTGCTGGTAGTTGGTCAGAGGCCTAGGATCGCATGTGATTTGTTTATAAATTTATTATAAAATGTGAATTAAGATTTCATTCTTAATATTTTGATTTGTTAGCTATATTATATGTTGTTTTATAATCATATTAGATGAGATTGATCCTTTCTTACATAGTTTGTATTTAAATGAGTTTGGAAGAGTTCTTTTATCCGTAATAAGATGTGTGATTGGGTGCTGCTCTTTTTAATCACAGATAACGATATACTATAATTAGTTAGTGTATATGATTGTGATATAATTTGAGTTGGTATTTAGCATGGTTTGGTTATAAAAAGTTATTTCTTAAAGTTTCTATATAAAAGTTAAGTTTATCAGTTTATTTAGAAATGTTGTTTCATTTTGATATCAAAGCCAATGGTCTTGTGAAACGTCCTACCTTTAATCTCTCAGAGCACACATTTGTAAGCGTTATGGTTTAAGTAGATCATGACACAAGCCTGTGGATTTAAAATTTTAACATAATTACTCGGGTTACTATTCACTGTTTAAGTTCCAGATTACAAGTCCGACTTCAAAAATTCATAACTAATTCCATAAAAATCATATTGAGATGTTCTAAAATTATATGGAAATCTATTTCAATGCTCTTTAAGGGAAAAATATCTAATTGGACTTATCCTTGCCCAATTTATACAATTTAGTCAATAAATATTACTGTTTATTTCATAAAATCTGAAACTTCCAGATTCTATGCCTCAACTTTTGAAAATTCGTATCTCCTTGTGTACATATCCAATAAAGGTGATCTACCTCTCATTTTAAATCTTGGAATGTGTACCATGAGTTTACCAAATCTCATGACTTAACTCATTCGTTTGATAGATCAAAATGGAGCTACAAACTCACTGCTCGAGGACCTACGTTTTATACCTTAGCATCTCTTTACTTTAATGCTTTTTATTTCTTTGGCATACATAACATGGGCTTCCTCTTTCCCGTTCATGCTCATATATTTCTATACATACCATAAGTATTATAATTAAATACATGGCATCATAGGCATACATAACATAAATTACATAATAGGAGAATTACACATTGAATAATAATATCATTCATTAACATGAACAATTCTCCACTTTCTTCTCCTTGCTTCTCATGCCATTATTGCCCATTATTGATTGACCTAAATAGTTGGTTAGGGAGGGGGTGAGATTCAGGGGAATCTCAGTAGCAAACAATACCATATTAATCATGCTAGATGGATGCTAATGAACTATACGCAACTTGTTTATTCTCTTCTTAATTAGTGACATATTAGCATGCTCAAAGCTAACTTCTTGATGCATGGCCATGGAGACATAATCTACTCATCATGAATAGCAATTACAGCAGTTAAAATATGTCACAGTAACATTCCAATGACATGTACACAGCAATACACAAGCATACAACATCAAGCAATGACAATAGGTAAGTTCACTACTTTGCACCTCAAGCTTTTCTCTTACTTTTCCTTTGACTCCCTTGACTTTCCAACCATGTGGGCATTTGGTTAACATCACCAAATATCCTCTTGGATGTTCTAAGGTCCTAAACATAGTCATAATAATCACACAATCCATTAGAACCACTAGATTACATAATATTCAAGACTACCTCTCTTGAATCTCAACCCTTTCTCTTGGTTTTAGGGTTTTCTTTCTAGCTTTTCTAACATAAATCTCATCATTTCCCATACTTAAGATCCATTTCTTGTCAATTAGGACCACTTTAGATGGCCTTAGATTCAAGAAGATCAAATCTGAAAATTTTGCTTCGCGGGTATTGTTCACGCAGGAATTTCAGAATTTTTTGATCAACTTTGAAAATTCATAATTAATTGTAAAAAAATCAAAATTGAGTGGTTCCAAGTCTCACTAAAAGCTCCTTAAGTTAAATTTAGAAGAAAAATAGTTTCAGGAACCAATTCTATGCTGAACAGTACCGAAATGTATGGAATTCAACACTCTTCCAAAAGGTAAACACTCTTTCGAGATTTCAAACCCTAACTTTGAAAAATCACCATAAATCTTACACATGTCCAAATGAAGTTTTCTACCCATGGATTTAAATTTTATAGAGTGTACTTTAATCATACCAAATTTGAGAATCAGATACAAAGAGTAACTTATTTGATATAGGTATCAAGGAAGATGCTATAACCATCACATACGTTGATCCTGAAGTTTGAATCTTGTTCCTTCTTCTTGGCCTTCATGTTGGAAATTGTGCCCTAGGGGTCAATCATTGTGTTATGAACATTGTTCATTTATGAATTTATTAATTATGTTATCATATTATTTGCATGTTTACTGTGATGACTATCCTTGGATAACTCATGGTTTATCTTAAATGTCCCTGGTCGGTCATCTATGTGGGAGCAGAGATAAAATAAGACCAGTATGACTTTGAAGATATATAGAGATATAAATCAAAGTCATAGGCACATGTAAGAGTACAAGGTGTTGGACCGGCCCGCCATAAGAGAGCTGCATGAGTTAAGTCATAAGCTTTTCTCATATACAAACCATGTCACTGTGCCCTTTGACCTGAGATCATCATGGATTCCTACATGAGAAACGCTCAGCTTTGACCTAGTCAAAAGTCACTTTTGACCGAGTGATCATAAAGACTATGTTCAGGCTTAGTGGTTTTTCATGCGGAGGAATGTGAATGGTTAAGATGGAATTTGTCCCTCGCATTCATAGAGAGATATTACTGGGCCCCTCGATGAGTGAGTCTGAGAAATGTATGGCCAAACTATAATGGAAAGGTAGTTCCATTTCTATACTCAGACTACTCAGGGATCGAGAAAGTGACGGTCATGAATAGGAGGATGACGTTCTCCATGCCTCATCCATGACCAAAATATCGTGTGACAAAAGGGACATGATATGGTTGTATGAAAGGTTGCATCGTTCAACGATCCTCATATGATTTGGGTAGTTGTGATGTCTTGCTAGAGACCGCTTACGACTTGTGAGTCATTATAGTTAATGGCCCACTGCCAACTTCATATGGGCCTACAGGGTCGCACACAAAATAGCCCAACACGAGTTATGATGTCCAGATTCATTAAATCTAAGATATGTCTAGATTCAATGAATAATATAGGGTGGACGTGTATATATATATATATATATATATAAATTCGAATATATATATACACATATTATATAAATATAACAGATATTAATTGTTAGATTTAATTTATAAGGATAAATTAGATTTATGTAAATTAATTCCGTCATATCTTTATTTTGAATTAAATAAATAGGTGAATTAAATCTGTGAGACGGATTTAATATAAATCGTATTTATTTAATTGTTCTCTTATCTGATTAGGCAATATTTGATATTGCATTAATTTCAGAATTAATTTAGGATTAATTTCGAAATTAAATATTATTCATAATACCTATAGCATCCTATATATTTGATATTCGGAGCTAGGGTTTTGGTGTGTGAGAGGGCAAAAGCTTGCAGATAAGAGACAGCCAAAAATAAAGAGAGGAGGACAGATTCTTTGAAAAACCCTAGACACACAAAGAGGCGCTAGCACATCATTCGTGACTGGAGAGCTATTCGTGTGGATACCGGTAGAGGAAGCCGACCGGAGTTGTCGACTTCAAATGACAAAGGAGGCGAGCAGAGGCATCCTGAACGGCAGAATCACCGAGCCACCAAGAAATCGAACATCGAAGGTAATGCTTCTTATTACTGGACTTAAACACAATCGGTAGATCCAGGCAAGGGATTGAAATTTTTAAATTTATTTTTCGTTGCGCATTTTTCAATTCCCTTCAGTGGCATCAGAGCCGTGCCGTTCTGTGTTTAAGTTAGGTTCAGTTGTTGACACATGTGATGTATGTTAAATTTCTTGGTCGATCATGTGCGCTATGTCTGACTAGTTATTTCTGTAATTCAAATTGAACGTGCATATTGTATAATCTGTAATTCGAATTGAACGTGCATATTGTATAACCATTGTGTGAAGATAATCGTTATGAACGTAGAAGATATGACTTATACAATGGTTATACAATATGCACGTTCAATTCGAATTACAGATTATACAGATTAAGCCCTTTAAATGAAATCAGATAGTAAACCAGATAGTTAATTAAGCCCTTTAAATGAAATCTTAAGTCATAATGCCATCAATTAATGAACACTTGTCAAAACCTCGATCACTCACTTGTAGCCTCCACCAAAGTGGGTGCATTTAAGTTATCTTGGGGAGATAAGCAAGAGTAATAGTGCTACTCACATATGTTTGTTATTGTTTGACTTAATTGAGACTAACAAAACAGTTTTGGGTCTCAAGGCATTAGATGGGATTAAGACATGCTCGATCATATGATGATAGAATCCCATGAATATCTAAGAGTTACATTTGATGTAATTGGTAAAGGTGTTACCTACCTAAATAACTTAATTTTAAGCGTCCTGCCAAAGCGGACTTAAGTTTAAGCCAAATATGGATCTTAGCCCACTAATTAATACATCGAGGGTTGTATATTTATTGGGAGATTGCTAATTCAATTGCATATTTTAATTGTAGAATCATGACGACTAGTAATACTACTACATTATTGTTACGATCTGTCCTTGAGAAGGACAAACTCAATGGGACAAACTTTCTTGACTGGTTTAGGAACTTGAGAATTGTTCTCAGGCATGAAAGAAAGGCACATATCCTAGATCAACCCATTCCTGAAGAGCCAGCAGCCAATGCTCCTAGAGCTCAGAGAGATGCTTACGCAAAGCATAAGGAAGACTTTGTCGACGTGGGGTGCTTGATGCTTGCCACCATGGTTCCAGAGCTCCAAAGAGATATGGAACACATGGAGGCTTATGAGATGATTGTCCATCTCAAGGAAATGTTCCAGCAACAGGCAAGGCAAGAGAGGTATGAGACCACTAAGGCCTTACATTCCTGCAAGATGGCTGAAGGTGCATCAGTTAGTGCTCATGTCTTAAAGATGAAAGGGTACATTGATCACCTTGAAAGGCTTGGATTTCCCATGAGCCAGGAGTTAGCTACAGATTTGATCTTGAACTCACTCCCTGAAAGTTATGACCAGTTTGTCATGAACTACAACATGAACAACATGGAGAAATCTATTTCTGAACTGTATGGGATGCTTAAAACTACTGAGCCGAGTGTTAAGAAGAAGCCCAGTTCTGTTTTGATGGTTCAGAAAGGAAAGGATATGAAGAAGAAAGGCAAAGGCAAGGGCAAAGGGAAAGGTCATGGCTCATCTGGTAAGACCAAAGAGTCAGGTAAGCCTGAAACCAAGCCTACACCAAAGAAGGCAAAGCCTCTAAAGGAAGAAGTCTGCTTCTTCTGCAATGAACCTAGTCATTGGAAGAGGAATTGCAAGCTCTACCTTGAAGATCTGAAAAAGAACAAGAAGGATAGCGGGGCTATCACTTCAAGTATTTATGTTATAGACATTCATCTTTCTACTTCCACTATATGGGTATTAGATACTGCATGTGGTTCTCATATTTGTACAAATGTGCAGGGTCTAAAGGACAGTAGGAAGCTGAAGAAGGGCGAAGTTGACCTACGAGTTAGAAACAGAGCAAGGGTTGCTGCTTTAGCTGTAGGCGCTTATGAATTAGTTCTGCCCACTGGGCTTTTGTTAATTTTGAACAATTGCTGTTATGTTCCTGCTTTGAGTAGTAACATCATTTCTCTTTCTTATTTGGATAAGGAAGGTTATACTTCCATTGCTGGGAATGGTAGATGTTCTATTTATCGTAATGATGTTTTCTATGCTCATGGTGATTTGCATGGTGATCATTATATATTGAATTTAGACCAACTCAATCATGGAAATATCTATAACATAACTGCCAAAAGGGTCAAACCAAACGATTTGAATCCGACATACCTCTGGCACTGTCGTCTGGACCACATAAATGAGAAACGCATTTCTAAACTCTATCAAGATGGATTTCTCAACTCATTTGATTTTGAATCATATGATACTTGCGAGTCTTGCTTGTTAGGATAGATGACTAAGTCACCTTTCACTGGGCACAGTGAGAGGGCCACTGATTTGTTGGACCTCATACATACAGATGTGTGTGGACCGATGAATACAAATGCCAGAGGAGGTTATTCGTACTTCATCACATTCATAGATGATTTTAGCAGATATGGGTACATCTATATGATGAAACATAAATCCGAGTCTTTTGAAATGTTCAAGATATTTCAAAATGAAGTACAAAACCAGCTTGGCAAAACAATTAAAGCCCTTCGATCTGATCGGGGTGGTGAATATTTAAGCCAAGAGTTCATTGATCATCTTAGGAGTTGTGGGATAGTCTCACAATTGACTCCTCCAAGAACACCACAATGGAATGGCGTTTCTGAACGGAGGAATCGAACACTATTAGATATGGTTCGATCCATGATGAGTCGAACAGATCTTCCACCGTCCTCTTGGGGCCATGCCCTAGAGACAGCTGCGTTCACACTGAATCGTGTTCCATCTAAGGCAGTTGAAAAGACTCCCTATGAGATATGGACTGGGAGAAAACCTAGTTTGTCTTTTCTCAAGATTTAGGGATGTGAGGTCTATGTTAAGCAACAAGCCTCAGATAAATTAGCGCCCAAATCCTCAAAGTGCCTTTTTGTGGGATATCCTAAGAAAACCAAGGGATACTATGTCTACAACCCCACTGATAACGAAGTGTTTGTTGTAAGAAATGGTATCTTTCTCGAACGAGAATTTATCTCTAAAAGAACCAGTGGGAGCAAGGTACATCTCGAAGAAGTTCGAGAGCCACAAGACACCACAGACCTACAGGTGGAAATCGGAGATAACTCACAACAAGTTGTTGAGACTCCTCAAGTCACGCAAGGTCCACGGAGATCTAATAGGGCACGGTTTCAGCCTCAAAGATATGGATTTTTGATTTCTGACAATCGTGATGTGTTGCTCATTGAGCATAATGAGCCAACTACCTATCAAGAGGCTATAGTGGGACCAAACTCTGAAAAATGGCTTAATGCCATGAAGTCTGAGATGCAATCCATGTACGACAATCAGGTTTGGACCTTAGTCGACCCGCCTGAAGGTGTAAAAACTGTCGGGTGCAAGTAGGTTTTTAAGGAGAAAACCAACATGGATGGCAATGTAAATGTCTACAAGGCACGACTGGTTGCAAAAGGATTTACTCAAACTCATGGTGTAGACTATGATGAGACTTTTTCCCCGGTTGCAATGGCCAAGTCAATCAGAATCCTCCTTCCCATTGCAGCATATTATGACTATGAAATATGGCAGATGGACGTCAAGACAACATTCCTTAATGGAAAGCTACTTGAGGATGTGTACATGACTCAACCTGAAGGGTTTGTGCGTTCCGAGGACTCTCGTAAGGTGTGCAAGCTTCAAAAGTCCATTTATGGATTAAAGCAAGCATCTCAGAGTTAGAATCATCGTTTTGACAAAGTAGTCAAAGGTTTTGGATTTCTTCAAAATGTTGATGAACCTTGTGTGTACAAAAAGGTTAATGGGAGCACAGTTGTGTTTTTGGTACTCTATGTCGATGACATCCTACTTATTGGGAATGACATTCCTACCTTGCAGATTGTCAAGTCTTGGTTAGGAAAGTCTTTCTCAATGAAAGACTTAGGTGAAGCCACCTACATCCTAGGAATTAAGATCTATAGAGATAGATCTAAAAGACTTCTAGGACTAAGTCAGAGCACATACATAGACAAAATACTGCATAGGTTTAGTATGCAGGAATCAAAGAGGGTTTTCATACCCATGTCTCATGGTATTCACCTCAGCAAGGATTTGTGTCCTAGTACACCTGATCAGCGAGGTCGCATGAGTAAGGTTCCATATGCCTCGGCCATAGGATCTATCATGTACGCCATGTTATGTACTCGACTGGATGTCTCATTTGCCTTAAGTATGACTAGCAGATATCAACAGGACCCTGGTGAGGGCTATTGGACTGCTGTCAAGAATATCCTTAAGTACTTAAGAAGGACTAAGGACTTATTCTTGGTCTATGGTGGATTGGATGATGAGCTCTGTGTAACTGGTTACACAGATGCAAGTTTTCAAACTGACCAGGACGATAGTAAATCGCAATCGAGATATATATTCCTCCTGAATAATGGAGCAGTAAGCTCGAAAGCTCTAAGCAGGGCACTATAGCGGATTCTACAATGGAAGCTGAGTATATAGCAGCATTTGATGCAGCTAAGGAAGCCGTTTGGATTAGGAAGTTCATTACTGAACTTGGGGTGATACCTACCATCTCAGATCCAATAACTTTGTTCTGTGACAACAGCAGTGCCATTGCGCAGGCCAAAGAGCCTAGGTCACATCAAAGGACCAAGCATATACTCAGGCGATTTCATCTCATCAGAGAAATCAACGATAGAGGTGATATAAAAATATGCAAAGTAGCAGGAGAAGACAATGTTGCTGATCCTCTAACAAAGTCGCTTGTGCAAGCAAAGCATGAGCGTCATGTTAGGTCAATGGGAATTAGACAAATTAATGATTGTACCTAGTGCAAGTGGGAGGATGTTGGAAATTATGCCCTAGGGGCCAATCATTGTGTTATGAACATTGTTCATTTATGAATTTATTAATTATGTTATCATATTATTTGCATGTTTACTGTGATGACTATCCTAGGATAACTCATGGTTTATCCTAAATGTCCCTGGTCAGTCATCTATGTGGGAGCAGAGATGAAATAAGACCAGTATGACTTTGAAGATATATAGAGATATAAATCAAAGTCATAGGCACACGTAAGAGTACAAGGTATTGGACTGACCCGCCATGAGAGAGCTGCATGGGTTAAGTCATAAGCTTCTCTCATATACAAACTATGTCACTGTGCCCTTTGACCTGAGATCATCATGGATTCCTACATGAGAAACGCTCAGCTTTGACCTAGTCAAAAGTCACTTTTGACCAAGTGATCATAAAGACTATGTTCAGGCTTAGTGGTTTTTCATGCGGAGGAATGTGAATGGTCGAGATGGAATTTGTCCCTCACATTCATAGAGAGATATTACTGGGCCCCTCGATGAGTGAGTCTGAGAAATGTATAGGCATACTATAATGGAAAGGTAGTTCTATTTCTATACTCAGACTACTCAGGGATCGAGAAAGTAACGGTCATGAATAGGAGGATGACGTTCTCCATGCCTCATCCATGACCAATGTGTCGTGTGACAAAAGGGACGTGATATGGTTGTATGAAAGGTTACATCGTTCAACGATCCTCATATGATTTGGGTAGTCGTGATGTCTTGCTAGAGACCGCTTACGACATGTGAGTCATTATAGTTAATGGCCCACTGCCAACTTCATATGGGCCTACAGGGTCGTACACAAAATAACCCAACACGAGTTATGATGTCCAGATTCATTGAATCTAAGATATGTCCAGATTCAATGAATAATATAGGGTGGATGTGATATATATATATATAAATTCATATATATATACATATTATATAAATATAAGAGATATTAATTGTTAGATTTAATTTATAAGGATAAATTAGATCTATGTAAATTAATTTCGTCATATCTTTATTTTGAATTAAATAAATAGGTAAATTAAATCTGTGAGACGGATTTAATATAAACCGTATTTATTTAATTGTTCTCTTATCTGATTAGGCAATATTTGATATTGCATTAATATCGGAATTAATTTAGGATTAATTTTGAAATTAAATATCATTCATAATACCTATAGCATCCTATATATTTGATATTAGGAGCTAGGGTTTTGTGTGTGTGAGAGGGCGAAAGCTTGCAGATAAGAGACCGCCAAAAATAGAGAGAGGAGGAATTCTTTGAAAAAACCCTAGACGGACAAAGAGGCGCTAGCATGTCGTTCGTGACTGCAGCAGCTATCGTGTGGATACCGGTAGAGGAAGCCGACGAGAGTTGTCGACTTCGAGCGACAAAGGAGGTGAGCAGAGGCATCCTGAATGGCGGAATCACCGAGCCACCAAGAAATCGAACATCGAAGGTAATGCTTCTTACTACTTGACTTAAACACGATCGGTAGATCCGGGCAAGGGATAGAAATTTTTAAATTTATTTTCCTTTGCGCGTTTTTCAATTCCCTTCACTTCACCCGTACAATTTTCTCCCTAAATTTTAGCAGAGTTTTCCCTCTACAAATGGCTACCAAAATACTCTTCCAAGGTGGGTATTTATAGCCAAAACTTTGGCTTGAATAGACCAAAATGCCCTTGGTGGCTAATAGAAAGAGTAAGGGCAATCTTGGAAATTCAAGTTAACTTTTACATCATCATTGCATCATCCTTACCTCATCCTTCTAGAAGATGCCAAGTGTCACAAATGTGATGGAGGAGAAGGGAGATTAAATCCTAGTCGTTGGATCAAAACTTAATCCTTAAATTTCCTCCGAATTTACTTGGCTCACGTTTCTCCAACTTTCTTTATGGCCTTCCGGACCTTAAAAAATTCTTTTGTATACTTCATAAATTCCCTTTAATTCTAGAGAGTATCTATGAATTTTCTTAGGCCATAACACTTTCTTTAAGCCTTGCATAAAAATTCATTTACCAAAATACCCTTTTATCAGCAAAACCGGCTTTTAATTTATTAAAGCCATTCCACTGGCCTTTTGGCTGCGGGACTAATTTTATAAATTAGTACAACCTTTCAATCATTTAATCTCATTTTTGTATACATTTTTGAGGTCTCTTACTATTTTAATAATTACCTCGAACAATCGAACAATGTACTTTTTACTGGCCATAAGCTTATAAATTCTATTTAAGCTACATCAGGGTTATTTTCATCATTTCTCTTCACAGAAGAGTCTTAAAATATTATTTTCTATTTTCTAGGATTTTCTTATAATTCTCTGTATACTCTTCTATTTTTACCCCTGTTGATCATAACTTGCTAAATTTACGGTTCACTCCCTGCTTAGACTTAACTTCATACAATCCTTTCTTTGAGGTTTCTAACTTAACTGTTGGCCTGTATCTAGCCTCTTTTTTCTCTCTGGGCCTTCGAGACTTTACTGGAGCCTCTAACTTTGATTACACTTTAGCCCCTTAAAACTTTCACTTTGCAGTTTAGTCCCTAAAACTGCTTTCTTTAACTTCCTTTCTCGTCTTTGGGACTTCTGCTCAAAAGGGTTTGGTAGCCTATCCAATTCAGGCTTTTTGGTACTTCTAGGCCTAAAAGTTTGGATGTTACATCTTGCAACTCTGTGGTTTGTTTGTTGCATTGCATATAGATGATGGTAGCATTATACAGCTTTCAACATATCCTTCATTGCTAATCTCTTAGTTTTGTGTGTTATGTTATTTTTTTCCTTTTGTTTGTTCGTGTTAAGGTGGGTTGTATCCTTAGGAGGGGAGAAGGGATACAAAACTAAGAAGTTCACTAAGAATTATTATTATTATTATTTTATTTATAACTAAAAGCGATGCAATTTTGAGCTAAACAAAGGGGATGATATTGTATTTGTATGAATAAATTTGAAAGTTAGAAGTAAAATTAATAGAATGGGATATCAAATAAACAATACATAAGAAGAATAATGTGTATTAAGCTTGATAACTAAGTTTTACATTGCATTTAACAACAAAATTGTATGAGAATTGTGTCTTTTAATGTAAGTATAAAACTATTGCTCTCTTCATTAGAGAAGTAACAAATATAATTTTTTATGGTAGCTTGCGCCTTGTTATTTTTCTAACAACTAATTCGTTATGAGAATTGATAAAATATATCATCAAAATTTTTTTATAGCTAAGAGGAAGACATAGGGCCCTTATGATAAGAAAATTAATGAATAGGCGTTAAAAATACTTGTTTTAGGGAATTTTAAGTTAGAGATAAATAAGATTTGACGCTATTAGGTGAAAAACAAATTGGTTGTAAAGTATATGTTGAAATCTTGTGTGATTGTATTACCATATATTAAGTTTGATTTTGATAATAGGTATTTGTGTTGATGGTATCAATAATAATAAATGTAACTGAGTGCTTCCAAATGCATGGAAGACAATATTTTACATTAATACCTTGAACTACAAATTATCTAGAATACTGGTCATTCAACAATAAAGAAATATAAATAAGATGTTCGGAAAAATATTGAAATTCAAATAAATACTTCTAATTAAAAGATGTGAATCACATTGCTTTATGTTAGACAACATCTGAGCTCATCTCACTAGGTTATGTAACTTATGATTCAATTAAATGCTATATATATATATAAATTTAAGACTTTTTGAAATTATGAGAGATTTAAATACTATATAAGTTGTTATAGATCACAATTAAAAAAAAAAGTTATTGTAAGACCCAAATAATAATTGTGTTATGTAAACAATGGAGTAGAATTACCTTTTTTGTTTTTTCCGCTAATATATATGTCTGTGTTTGACAATTGATGTCATAGATTGTGTATTGAATGTAATTGCTTTTATGTATGTTTATTTCTTTTTCTATAATATAATGGTTGATAAAAAGAAGAAGAAGAAGAAGAAGAAGAAGAAGAAGAAGAAATAGAGATACATACAATATGTGTTTCGTCATAGGTCTTCCCTTGGGGGGGTACTCTTCCTCATGGCCATTGTTCATCGTGTCACATCATATGTTAGTGTAGTTCAGCTGAACAGTGCTATTCAAGGAAGAAGTTTTGCGACGATGCTTTCCTTTAGGAATATTAATAAAGAAGAGAAAAATTTAGTAAGTGAAACTTAAGGTATATGTCACCAAATTATGTTGATGATAGATGTTTTGAATTAAGCATAAGACCATGGGTTGGCAGTAAAGACACTATGAAATTATGAAGGAAAGATTTATATAAATATATATATATTTAAGTGTGCATTCATTTGTATTGATATATTGTTTTTGACTTAGAGTTCACATAAAATGATATTAGCAAGATAAAGTATTTAGTGAATTGCTATTTCTCTTTTTGAATTTTCAAAATTTTATGTTAAAAAATGCTTTTGAAAATCTTAGAATTGACACATTTTTTTCTTATTAAATTCATTCGCACATTTTTGTGAAGGTTGGTAATTATACGTATAAATTAAATAATGTTATTTGTTATTTTAATGCTAAAAAGATTTATCTACTTATAAGGAGAGTAATAGTCAACCTTTACCAAAAAAAAAAAAGAAAGAAAGAAAAGAAGAGGAATTACCTTTGAATAGGTGAAAAAAAAAATTAACATATTCTTTCATGTTAACGAACCTAATAACAATATGGTCCATTATATATATATATATAATAAATGAATGAGTACTTTAGATAATTAATAATAGAAAAACAACTATTCTTGCACTTCAAGCATTTTTAAAGTGAAATGTTGGATTAGGAACTATGAGTAATTATTGTGAGTATTATTCATATAAAAGTGTTACTATTGGTGTTAATAAATGATAGTAAATTGGATTAGGCCACTGATACTCTTATAAGCTTAAAATTATTGATATACACATATATAAGATTTTTGAAATTTTATAGTAAATTATTTATTCTTATTTGAAAGATGCCTTTGGAATCAGAAGGAATCAGAAGACCCTCATAAAATGTGTTTTGACAAATAATGTATGCTATGAATACGTGAGTATATATATATTCCCTCTGTATGTGTATGCTTAGTATGTTGCTGATGATATATTAGTTTGGTATTGTGTTGGTCACTAATTTGAGCGTATTGCTCCCACTTGTTAAACTAATAATAGATATTTAAAACCAAAAATCTAAGGCATACCATTATGTAATTTCATACTCTCATGTCATAATTGGTTATTTTGAAACAATCTCAATGTTGAATGATGAACAAAATACATATGTATAGGAAAGAGTTGACTGATTTAATGATAAGCATTACATTAGTAAGTAAGAACCTATTTCAGCCTGTTTGCACCCACAAGATAATACTAAATAGTATTCAATGAATATATACAAGTGTGTGTATTTTAGATACAGTACTGAACTTCATGCATATCTTATATGACTACTTTGCTACTAGAACATTACTGATTGTTCGAATAAAAAAAAATTATCCTTAAAGATGAGTTAAGAAAAATGCTGTGTACTAGAGAATTTTCTTTTGTACAAATTAAAAAGGGACATTCCTTAAATTATAGTTTACTCAACATTTTTTTAATCAATACTCCTTCTTCATTTATGAATATTTTATACAGAAAGTTATAGAAAATTATTTGAAAATATTCCAAAATATTGGGAAATAATGATAAATGATAGTTATAGGTGTGAGTTTGTTTTTAACATACATCCATTTAGATAAAGAAGATGAAGTTGTATTAAAAATGGCATGCATAGTGTTAATTGTTTCTAATTATATTTTGAAATAGTCATATAATTTATTATAGTCAAATATTTTGATTAAACCCTAAGATTAGTTTCCTAAGAAATTAGAGGATAAGGATTATTCATGGTCTTAATGGATGTTTAGGATTTTGTATGTGTGAAAAGTTCTATAAAATATATGAGTTTGTAGATCAATTTATGAATTATGAAAAGCTATTAGTGAGTAACAATAATGTTTGGGATCTTTATAAGAAAATTGACTTTGTTTATGAAAATCTTAGTATGAATATGAATAGAACAAAGAATTGATTATTGAACCTTAGAAACACCTTTACAACATAAGTATAGCATTTATACTCTTCTCTTATTTCATAGTTGCTGGAGTTTATGTAAATGTCATTGTAATTTTTGTTCTTTTAGTGGGAAAAAAATGAGTTTCAATGAATTGATTATAACATGTAATAGTATAAGCTTGCTCTTTATAAACTAGTGTGTTCTGTGCAAGAGGCTAAAAAAAAATTGTATTTACTATTTAGGAAGGGGCACTTACACCAGAGGTCTATGGTAATTATCTCTGTATGTGGATGTGAAATTATTTATTTACATGAAATTAACATAAATAAGTAAAGTGGGAAAAAAAAGAGAGTAAATTGGTTGAGATTTTTGATAAAATAGTAGAGTTGGTAATATAAAATGCATGACTCTTAAGAATTTTTTTAAAATTAAAAAAAAATAGAGATAAAAGCCAATAGTTAGACTAGAAAGTTATGAATAGATGAGAATAAAAGTTGTCAGTGAGAGTAGTATAACGAAATTGTGATTCAAAAATTTTGGGGAATATATATGTATATGACATGTATGTGTGGTGATGCAAATGTGAAAGTTAAATAACAACATTGTATATCATAGAGTTAAAAAAAAAAAGAGCGATACTGAATGGCAGGATAAACTTATTTGGGAGCTAAATTTTGAGGACAAAATTTCTTTTAAGTGGGAAGAAATTGTAACATCCTAATTTTCATATCTCTAATATTTAAACAAATTTTTATAGAATAGGTAGAGGCTAAATATATATGTAATTAAAATAATTTTTGATTTTATGTATGTATGTGTGTGTGTATGAGAAAATGAATAAAATAGCAATATTAAGAAGCCCCACATTGACTAAATAATAGGAAGATAGATAAAATAGCAATGTTAAGAAGTCTCACATCAAGCAAATGATGGGAAGAGGAAGCTCTAGGAGCCTATATATAGGTCGTAGTAGGGTAGAGTTAAAAATGAATTAAATAATTTTCACACAAAACTGAGATAGTCTCAGTAAAGTGATGTTACAAGTTTGTAACCGATCGGGCTATAATTTGGTCATATGGTCCTACACTTCATACTTGTTAGTTTCAACAGTTGGATCATCAATTCAATCTCTAAGTTACAAGTTATTAGGTACGTTTTCATTTATTTTTTTAGATTTGGTAGATAGAATACTAGATAGTAAATTAGCATTTTTAAATTTTTTCACTGTTGGATAACCTAAAATTTAGAGAGTAGACTTGTGACATGTAAGATATTAAATTCAATGGTTGGACTAATAATTAGACTTCCACAATAAGAATAAATTAACTCATATTGAGGTTGTCTGTCTAATTCTTCGAAGATAGAGCATAAGCTATAAATTGACGGTTCTCTATCTAGTTTACAAATTTGGTGATTCAAATCATATAATTTAATAATTAAAGATAATGCAAGTCAAGGGAACCTAGGAATTGAATATAAATTATCATATTTATGTTCTGATTCCAAACCTTAGAGCCTTTTGAGCTAGAATCTTGAGTGACAGTTGAAGGTATTAAAGGGAGTGTTAAAGACTAGAAATTTGTGAGTAGTTTACTCTAATACTCCCCAATTTATGTAAATGTCTATTGACTATTATTAATTCTGTATATTCCAACTGACACCTCGCTAGCCCATGCTAGTGTGTGTGATAGGTAGGGATTTAGTTACTGAGACATTGTCTTATCCCTATTGTTTAACATTTTTCAAGTGAAAGCTTTCGAAGAGGGATGTCAAGGAAGGCTCAGGAGGAGTAAAGCTACATTAGCGACTTGTAGCATCTCCTCAATTGATGAGCTATGTTGTATCATGTATATTGCCACCTTAGGATAAATCGTTTTAATTGATTCATGCGTTATTATGTCTTATGTCCTTTGAGTGATATGTGTGCTAGTAGTTGGTCAGAGGCCTAGGATCGCATGTGATTTGTTTATGAATTATTATAAAGTATGAATTAAGATTTTTCTTAATATTTTGATTTGTGAGCTATATTATATGTCGTTTTATAACCATATTAGATGAGATTGATCCTTTCTTACATAGTTTGTATTAGAATGAGTTAGAAAAAGTTCTTTATCCGTGATAGGATGTATGATTGGATACTACTCTTTTCTATCACAGATAACAATATTATATAATTAGTTAGTGTAGATGATTGTGATATAATTTGAGTTTGTATTTAGTATGGTTTGGTTATAAAAAACTTATTTCTTAAAGTTACTATATAAAGTTAAGTGTGTCAGTTTGTTTAGAAAGGTTATTTCAGAAGACCCCAATCTCTGAAATCCTCTACCAGCTTCTGTTCCTTGATCATTAGTGATGTTACCTGCACTGCCTTCCTACTCAAGGCACCTGCAACCACATTCGCTTTTCCTGGATGGTACTTAATCTGGAAATCATAATCCTTAAGTAAATCCATCCATCTACCTTGCCTCATATTCAGCTCTTTCTGATCTTGGAGATATTTGATGTTCTTATGGTTGCAAAACAACTTTACTGTTGCTTCGTACAGGTAATGTCTCCATATCTTTAACGTGTAAACTACCACTGCTAATTCCAGGTCATGGGTCGAGTAATTCTCCTCATAAGATTTCAACTAGTGTGAGGTATAGGTTATTACCCGCCCTTGCTATATCAGCACACATCACAATCCTTGCTTGCTAGCATATGTGTAAACCACATAGGTTTGCATAGGATCAGGGAGTGTAAGTACGGGAGTAGAAGTGAGCTTTCTCTTTAGCTCCTGGAAACTAGCCTTGCTTTTCTTGTCCCACACGAATAGCTAGTTCTTTCTGGTCAACTTGGTCAGTAGAAGAGCAATCCAAGAGAAGTCCTTAATGAATATTTTGTAATACCCTGCTAGTCTAAGAAAACTTCTAATCTTAGTTACTGTCTTAGGTCTCTCCAAGTTAAGTACTGCCTCAATCTTGCTGGGGTTGACAGCCTCAATCTACTAAGTTTGGCCACAAGCTGCTTCTCTTTCAAGGTATTTAGGACAATTTTCAAGTGTGTCTCATGCTCTTCAGGAGACTTGGAGTACACTAGGAGATGTCATCAATGAACACTACCACGAACTGGTCTAAGTAAGGTCTAAAGATCCGGTTTATTATAGTCTATGAATATCGCAGGTGCATTTGTCAATCCAAATGGCATGACTAAGAACTCATAATGCCCATAACGAGTTCTAAACACAGTCTTAGGGGCATCATCAAGCTTGATCCTGAGTTAGTGGTAGCCATATCTCAAATCAATCTTAGAGAATACATTGGCACCAGCTAATTGATCCAACAAATCATCTATTCTAGGGGAGCAGATACTTGTTCTTAACTGTGACCTTATTCAACTTCCTGTAGTCTATACATAATCTTAGACTACCATCTTCTTGACGAATAATACTGGAGCATCCCTTAGTGAAACACTCAATCTAATAAAATCCTTTTCCATTAACTCCTTTATTTGCCTCTTTAGTCCTGGCATTTTATTAGGAGCCATTCTATATGGGGCTTTGAAAATCAGTCCTGCTCCAAGTATGATGTCATCACAAATTCTATTTCTTAGTTTAGAGGTAGTCTTGTGATCTCTGTCGAGAATACTTCTGAAAATTCCTTAACAATCGGGATTTCTTCTATCCCTTACTCAACTTCTACTTGTATCGAGAAGAAAATAAGGAATCCTTGACAACCTTTCTGTAAGCATTTTCCCCCTTAGGCTTCCGTTATGAAGTTGAACTTAACTTCAGGATTCAGCTCTAATTCTTTTAGGGGTGGGATCAGGGTTTTATTTCTTATAATTCAATAGGATGTTATGGGATGACTGAGTCACATCTTAAATTTTGGGCCTAGAAGTACTAAGATTAGAATTACTTGAGATGGGCAGGCTACCATACTTTTTTCGGCAGAGGTCCTAGAGATTCCCTAGAAGGACAACAGGATTCCTAAGGACTAAATTGCAAAGGGAAAGTTTTCTGAGACTGAGAAAAGAGAAAGTTAGAGATTCTAGTAAAGTCTCGGGGCCCAGGAATTAGAAATAAAGATAAATGTAGGCCAAAGGTTATGTTAGAGGTCTTAATGCAATGAATTTTGAGGTTAAGCCAAGTCAGGGCCAAAATCATAATTTTACACAAAAGGTTTGGGCTAGTAAGGGCAAAAATAAAAATTATACCCGAAAATCCCAGAAAAATCCCCAAAAATGGCAAAAAGGTAGGTTAAGGCTGAACACTTCAGAAAAATTCCAAAAACATAAGAATAAGGTTCAAAGGCTGTATGAGGCTAAAAATGACAAAATGCCTTGGAAGGAATTGTGGAATCCCTAGGGTTTTGACTGATTTGGAATATTTTTGAAAATGAATTATTTAAAGCATAAGGAGGGCTCAGATAATTAGAAGAAAGGAGAAAATGGAAAAAAATACTTGAGGAATTACATAGGTTTTTAAAAATAATTTCGTCCCCAAAAAGTGAAGAGGTTGGCTTTAATGGAATTTAAAACCTATTTATACACTATTCGAGAAAAAGTCAAAGTCAACTGTTTAGAGGTTGACTTTTGACTTAAGAAAAATAAGAGGAATTTCCCGTGATGAATAAATAGTATTGGTATCCAGAGATAGATTCTCGAAGTTGTGGATTGATAGAAAGAAATCAATCAAGATCACTCTGAAATAAATATTATTAATTTTTTAATGGGAAGAACAAGAGAAGAGCATCACTTTCTCTTTGAGCATGTTATA